>NC_057805.1:443691614-443701357 GCF_018294505.1 Triticum aestivum
GGGGACGCTGCCACGTGTCGGCTTCTCACTGGTGCGGACGCGGCAGCGCGACGTGTCCGGCAGGGTACGGACGCGTCCGGTGGCGCGGAGGGATTTTCTAGGGTTTGGACTGCGGTTGTAATTCGGGAGAGATGCATTTAAATAGGTAGAGGGAGCTAGGAGGCTCCAAATGAGGTGCGGTTTTCGCCCACACGATCGTGATCGAACGACCTAGAGTATGGAAGAGAGTTTCATGGGTTTTGGGCTGGTTTTAGAGGGGGGTTTTGCTGGACACTCAAATGGACTTTGCGGATGCCCGGTTAACCGTTGGAGTACCAAACGACCTCCAAATGGAACGAAACTTGACCGGTGGTCTCCGGGTGGTATAATAAGGCCACTTGACAAGCCTCGGTCCATTCCGAGAAATTTTGACACCCGCACACGAAACAAAACTAGAGGGGTGCACTGGAGGAGATAGGAGCGCCGGATAGCAAAACGGACGACGGGGAAAATGCTCGGATGCATGAGACGAACACGTATGCAAATGCAATGCACATGATGACATGGTATGAAAATGCATGACATGACAAAATACAAAACGAAAGACAAAACCCGACCACGGAGGGAATATCGTAACACATAGCCGAAAATGGCAAGAGTCGGAGTTACAAATATGGCAAGTTACATGCGGGGTGTTACAACACTCCACCACTACGAGAGGATCTCGTCCCGAGATCTAGGACTGAAAGAACTCCGGATATTCGGAACGGAGGTGGTCCTCGCGTTCCCAGGTGGCTTCCCGGTCGGAATGGTGCGACCACTTCACTTTCAGGAATTTGATTGACTTGTTGCGAGTCTTGCGCTCAGTTTCTTCAAGAATAGCAACGGGGCGCTCATGATAAGACAAATCTTCTTGGAGGTCAACCTCTTCGAAGTTGATAGTGTGCTCAGGCGCCTTGAAGCACTTGCGGAGCTGTGACACGTGGAACACATCGTGCACGTTCGCGAAGTTGGAAGGAAGCTCAAGTTGATAGGCGAGGTCGCCTCTTTTGCCAACGATCTTGAAAGGACCCACGTATCTAGGGGCAAGCTTCCCTTTGATACCGAAGCGACGAGTGCCTTTCATTGGAGAGACGCGGAGGTAGACATGGTCTCCGATCTCGAAAGCCAAATCACGATGCTTACTATCATAGTAACTCTTCTGGCGCGATTGCGCGGCTTTGAGATTGTCACGGATGACTTTACACATTTCTTCATCTTCAGTGATTAAGTCATTGCCAAGAAGTTGGCGTTCACCAGTCTCTGACCAATTGAGAGGAGTACGGCACTTTCTGCCATAGAGAATCTCGAATGGGGCCTTTCCCGAACTCGCTTGGAAGCTGTTGTTGTAGGAGAATTCAGCATATGGAAGACAATCTTCCCATTTCATGTCAAAGGAAATGACACAAGCCCTGAGCATATATTCAAGAATTTGATTGACTCGCTTGACTTGGCCACTAGTTTGAGGATGGAAAGCTGTGCTGAAGCGAATGTTAGTGCCCATGGCCTTCTGGAAGGAGTCCCAGAACTTAGAGGTGAAGATGCTTCCACGATCAGAAGAAATCAATTGTGGAATGCCGTGCAAGGAGACAATTCTGGAGGTGTAAAGCTCTGCCAGCTGAGCTGCTGTGATGGATTCTTTGATTGGAAGGAAATGAGCCACTTTAGAAAGCTTGTCAATGACAACGAAGATAGCATCATTTCCACGCTTGGACTTTGGAAAACCAGTCACGAAGTCCATTTCGATATGATCAAACTTCCACTCTGGGATAGCAAGAGGTTGGAGGAGACCAGCTGGTCGTTGGTGTTCTGCTTTCACTCTTCGGCAGACATCACATTCATTCACGAATTGAGCAATTTCTCGCTTCATTCGAGTCCACCAATACGACTGCTTGAGGTCATGATACATCTTTGTACTTCCAGGATGAATGGACAGAAGAGAATTGTGCGCTTCGTTCATTATGACTTTCCTTAGATCACCCTTAGGAACCACAATCCGGTCCTCGAAGAATAAAGTGTCTCTGTCATCAATGCGATAGCACTTGTATTTGGAAAGACCCTTGTCGATACCATGTTTCACCTTCTTCACCATGGCATCAAGGAGTTGTGCCTCACGAATTTGATCTTCCAAAGTAGGAGATACTATGAGGTTGGCAAGAAAGCCTTGAGGAACAACTTGGAGATTCAACTTGCGGAAAGCTTCACAAAGATCTGGTTGGAAAGGCTTGAGAATTAAGCTGTTGCAATAAGCCTTCCTGCTTAAAGCATCTGCAATGACATTTGCTTTGCCTGGAGTATATTCGATACTCGGATTGTACTCTTGAATCATTTCGACCCATCGAGTCTGCCTGAGGTTGAGGTTGGGCTGAGTGAAGATATACTTGAGACTCTTGTGATCGGTGAAAATGTCCACTTGTCTTCCCAACAAGAGATGTCTCCACGTTATTAATGCATGGACAACTGCCGCCAACTCAAGATCGTGAGTGGGGTAGTTCTTCTCGTTGGGCTTCAACTGACGCGAGGTATAGGCCACAATTTTCTTCTCTTGCATTAACACAGCACCGAGACCTTGGAGAGAAGCATCACAGAAAACTTCATACGGCTTGGATTCATCAGGAGGAGTCAAGACAGGAGCTGTGACTAGTTTCTCTTTGAGAGTGTTGAAAGCAACGTCACACTCAGGAGACCAGACATACTTCACATGCTTCTGAAGGAGGTTGGAAAGAGGCTTTGCAATCTTGGAGAAATTCTCAACGAATCTTCGGCAATAGCTTGCAAGACCAAGAAAACTGCGGAGCTGCTTGACATTCTGAGGAGGTTCCCAATTCACAATTGCGGACACCTTCTCGGGGTTAACAGCGATGCCCTTGGCAGAGATGATGTGACCCAGGAAAAGAACTTCATCGAGCCAAAACTCACATTTGGAGAACTTCGCATAGAATTGATACTCTCTGAGCTTGTCGAGCACCAATCGCAAATGTTTGGCATGATCCTGCTTATTCTTGGAGAAGACCAAGATATCATCGAGATACACCAGGACGAATTCATTGGTATAGGGGTTGAAGATGAAATTCATCATCCGAGAGAAAACTGGAGGAGCATTGACAAGGCCGAAAGACACGACAGTATATTCATAAGAACCAAAGCTCGTTCTGAATGTTGTCTTGGGAATATCTTCTTCACGAATGCGAATCTGATGATAACCCATACGAAGGTCAAGTTTCGAGAATACTTTAGCCCCTTTGAGTTGCTCAAATAGCTCATTGATGTTGGGAAGTGGATACTTGTTCTTGATTGTCTTCTTGTTCAATGGACGATAGTCGACACAAAGTCGGTCCGTGCCATCCTTCTTCTTGACAAAAAGAACACCACAACCCCATGGAGAAGAACTCGGTCTGATCAAACCCAGACGCTCTTGTTCATCGAGCTGTTTCTTCAATTCCTTCAGCTCGTTGGGTCCAAGCTTGTATGGACACTTGCAAACGGGTTCAGTGCCAGGCTCTAGTTCGATAATGAACTCAACTGGCCGGTGAGGAGGCATACCCGAAAGCTCTTCTGGAAAGACATCTTGATACTCACAAACGACTGGAATTTGAGAGATGGCATTCAATTCGCCCTTCTCATTGAGAGAGAAAAACCGAATGGTTTCATCACGAGCGGCAAAAATAATCACATCCTCAGAAGAGTGTGTCAATTGAATTTCCCTGGCAGCACAATCAAGTTGAGCCTTGTGCTTAGAAAGCCAGTCCATCCCGAGAATAAGATCAATATCCGAGTCACCAAGAACAACTGGTTTAGACAGAAATTTATAGTCGCCCATCTTGATGGAAACATCCGGGACACAATTATTAGATGTCATTTGCTTGCCCGGAGACACAACCTTCAACGGGATAGGGATCTTTTCCGTCACAAATTCATGCTTGGCAACAAAAGGTCTTGAAATGAAAGAAAGCGATGCACCAGTATCAAAAAGAACTTTTGCAGGAATATCATTTACAGGAAGATTACCCATTATCACATCAGTAGATTCCTCCGCTTGAGCTGCATTCATCATGTTCACCTTTGCAGACTTTGGATTATGCTTGACCACTACATTGCTGGAAGATCTAACAGGAGGAGGAGGAGGAGGAAGACGCCTTTGGTTGAAGCACTTGTTAGCATAGTTACCTTTCTGCTGACATTTGTTGCAAGTCACCTCTGAGAGTGGACGGTGATAAGGAGCATTGGACTTTGGAGCTTGATTCTGAGACTTGTTCTGATAGCCAGAGTTGGAAGAGTTGGAAGAACCATGGCCACCTTTGTTCTTCTGCTGGTAAGGCTGACGAAACGGACGAGGAGGAGGCAAGCAGAACTTCTGTTGCTTAGCTGTCACAAGTGAGGAAGAAGAAGACTGATCTGCGTCTCTGACTCTCTTCTTAGAAGCCTCACACTTGAGCTGAGCAGCCTCTTGCTTCAGTGCCATATTGTAGAATTGATCAAACTGAGTAGGCTCAACAAGAACGAGAGCTAACTGCAGATCCTCTTTAAGGCCACCTCTGAAGTGATATATCATGCTCTTTTCATCAGGAACGTCTTGTTTAGCGAAGCGAGCAAGTTTCTGAAACTGGATGTTGTATTGATACACATACATGTTTCCTTGCTTGAGATTGCGGAACTCCTCACGCTTGCTCTCAACAACACTTTGTGGAATGTGGTGCGCTTTGAAGTCCCGACAGAAGTCAGTCCAAGTGATCACACGACCTCCTCTGGAATCTTTGTATTGTTGATACCAATCAGCAGCTTGGTCCTTGAGCTGGAAAGAAGCGAACTTGACATAATCCTCAGGCCTGACATTGCTACATTCAAAATGCTTGTTGATGTCCACGAGCCAATCATCGGCATCCGTGGCCTCGGCACAGTAGCTGAAAGACTTGGGCTGATTTGCGAGAAACTGGTTGAGAGTAGCAAAGTGAAGCTGATTGTTGCCTTGACCTTGATTGCCTTGATTGCCTTGCCCTTGAGTACGTTCTTGCAAGAGTTGCAGAATCATTTGAGCATTGGCGTTGGTGGCTGCCATGATAGCTTGCCATGCCTCCGGAGGTGGAGGTGGTGGCGGAGGGTTCGCTTGACTCCCTTCATTGTGATCCGGATTCTGACGCGTTGGCGGAGCCATCCTGAAAAGGGTGACATCCGTTAGCATCTTGATAGACAAATAGATAAGTAGAATCAACGGATAGAAATTGCAACATATAGTCTTCACAATAAACATTCGAACGAAGATGAACGAATGAATTCCGTAGTAAATCATCACACTTCCATAAGTTGAGAAGCCACTTGAAAAAGATATGAATCAACGTATACTTCGAAGCAACTCGAATACCACAATACAAAATAAAACAAAGTATTGGCTTGCAGAATAAGCCGGAACACACATATGATAGAGATTTCGTCCGAAGTTTTCGTGGTGGGGCCCACACGGGCTCAATCGTACAGCACCATCATGTACAAGGCTGTGCACATGACATACGAAGCGTCCCCGAGTCGGCATAGCCATGGACTCTTTAAGACACTACGAGACCACTGTAAAATCAACCGTGTACAGGCGGACCACTAGACGTCGAACCCCAATCTCATATCATGCGTCTGTCGGAAAGATATCCTAAGGCTACTTGAATTCCCACTTATAAACTCCCGAAACTTTCTGGTTATGCAATCTGGTGTAGGGGATATAGGGGACACAAAATATATCACCCAAACTAGCAATCCCTAGATCCAGCTGTATCCATCCGTCAACACATAACCAAGAAACCTTCGGAAATCGTTTACCTCAACCTTCAAAAAACATCCGTTATACAAGTTATGGCAATACTCCCGAACTCCCGCCCCAGTACTGGGTGGTGTCGAGGTGATCTCACCAACAACTGCATAAAAGAGATTTCGATGTCGGCGAAACTCAGGTATTCCAGAACTGCAACGATAAAATTGTGACGACAACACCTCGGAGCTCAACTCCCCGGGACACTGCCACAACCCCTAAATGTCAGGAGGCACCAAGAACAATGTTCTCGTCACAAAACCATCGGAACGATTCCAAGATACCCGCGTGATCCTAAAAAAAAATTTAGTGAAATTTGAGGAGAGAATAGTCAAAACTTCTACGTCAGGAGACCTCACCAGAGCGACGAAGGGACTGAGGAGTAAAAAGAATCCTACTCTCCGATATATATAATCCTAAGACTCAAAACATTTTTGTTCTAGACTCAACAACGCCAGCGATTCGATCAAGCAGGGGGCTCCTAAGTCGGGGATGGCTCTGATTACCAACTTGTAACGCCCACGATGCGGCTATATCTCCCACGTGTCGAGGCACAACTTAGAGGCATAACCGCATAGTGGTTTTGTCGCAAGAAGGGTCATCTTCACACAATCCCATGTAATGAACAAGAATGGGATAAAGAGTTGGCTTACAATCGCCACTTCACACAATACATAAGTATAAATCATACATCATCCAAAATACAATCATATAGACCGACTACGGTAAAAATCCAGATGAAAATAAGACAACCCCAAATGCTAGATCCCCGATCGTCCCAACTGGGCTCCACTACTGATCATCGGGAAAAGGCACATAGTAATGACCACGTTCCTCGTCGAACTCCCACTTGAGATCGACCCCAACATCTGCACTGGCATCGTCGGCACCTGCAACTGTTTTGGTAGAATCTGTGAGTCACGAGGACTCAGCAATCTCACACCCGTGAGATCAAGACTATTTAAGCTTATAGGAAAGGAAGGTGTAATAAGGTGGAGCTGCAGCGGCAAAAGCATGTATGGTGGCTAACTTGCGCAAAAGAGAGCGAGAAGAGAAGCAACGGAACGGTCGTCATCTAGCAATGAACAAGAAGTGATCCTGAACACCTACTTACGTCATACATAACTCAGACCATGTTCACTTCCCGGACTCCGCCGAGAAGAGACCATCACGGCTACACACGGAGTTGATGTATTTTAATTGGGTCAAGTGACAAGTTCTCTACAACCGGACATTAACAAATTCCCATCTGCCTCATAACCGCGGGCACGGCTTTCGAAAGATAATACCCTGCAGGGGTGTCCCAACTTAGCCCATCATAAGCTCTCACGGTCAACGAAGGATAAACCTTCTCCCGGAAAGACCCGATCAGTCTCGGAATCCCGGTCTACAAGACATTTCGACAATGGTAAAACAAGACCAGCAAAGCCACCCGAATGTGCCGACAAATCCCGATAGGAGCTACACATATCTCGTTCTCAGGGCACACCGGATGAACACTACGTACAGCTAAAACCAATCCTCGAGTTTCCCCAAGGTGGCGCTGCAAGTGGCTCTAGTTTGGACCAGCACTCAGAGGAACACTGGCCCGGGGGTTTAAATAAAGATGACCCTCGGGCTCGCGAAAACCCGGGGGAAAGAGGCTTAGGCGACAAATGGTAAAACCAAAGTTGGGCCTTGCTGGAGGAGTTTTATTCAAGGCGAACTGTCAAGGGGGTCCCATAAATCACCCGACCGTGTAAGGAACGCAAACTCAAGGAACATAATCCCGGTATAACAGTAACTAGGGCGGCAAGAGTGGAACAAAACACCAGGCATAAGGCCGAGCCTTCCACCCTTTACCAAATATATAGATGCATTAATTAAATAAGAGATATTGTGATATCCCAACATATCCATGTTCCGACATGGAACAAACTTCAACTTCACCTGCAACTAGCAACGCTATAAGAAGGGCTGAGCAAAAGCGGTAACTTAGCCAAACAACGGTTTGCTAGGAAAGGATGGTTAGGGGCTGACATGGCTAAAATGGGAGACAAGATATAGCAAGTGATAGGTAGCGGAGCATGGCAATAGAGCGAACAACTAGCAAAGCAAAGATAGAAGTGATTTCGAGGGGTGGTCATCTTACCTGCAAGGTTCTCAGAGTTGTCGAAAGCTTGATCCTCGGAAGCGTACTCGACAGGTTCCTCGTTCACGAACTCATCTCCCGGCTCTACCCAATACAAGAACACAAGCAACGGAACCACAATCAATCACGAGAAATGCACAAGCAACATGATGCAAAACATGTATGATATGCGAGATATGATATGCAATGCATATGCGTGCTCCGGAAGGAAAATGATGAACATGGTAGTAACTTGGCAAACCAAGCATGCCACTGGAAAGATGAGATGATTTCGGTCGAAATCGATATAAAGATCACCGGAAACGGATGCACGGTTTGCAAATGGCAAGCAAAACAAGAATGACACGAAACTGCGATAAACAGCATGATAGCACTTAAAATGCAACAAGTAACAATGCTACAGCACTCCAACATAGCAACAAAGCACATGGCATTAATCTACAGGAGATGCTTGACAAAATATGAACACTGAGCTACGGCTAGTTCACAACATATCAAGCTCAAACAAGCATGGCAAAAGTGCAAAAGATAACAGGATCACAGACTTAGTGAAAAACTGGACATGGCAGAAAACAGCATCAGGTAGCAATGTTCAGAGCATGAAATCAACATGCTACATGGACTTAACATAGCAAAACAAGGCATGGAAGTATTCTACTAAATGCACATGACAAAATTCCCTTACTGACCATAAGCCAAAAAGGACCAGAAGATATGATGGCAAGCATGTAAACATAGCAAGTTTCATTATCAGGTTTCAGACTTGGCAGAAAACAGAGCATGGCAAAAATAATAATATGTAGGCCTCTTTGTGAGCTTGATGCACTCACTACAGAGAAATTAACTACAAACCAAGCACACCTACAGCAAGATGGCATGTTTATGAAGCTATCCATGGCAAGAACAATTGCATAGCATGTATGGGTCAACTACAATAAGCTTGGCAAAATTGCATATCATGTTAAGAATCTGCCAGAAATATTTTATAGCAAAAGTAGAGCAAGATTGAGTCATGCTATAGGACTCCATAATTACAAACAAGGACAGGAATGGATCTATTACAACTATAGCTACAAAACATCCTTACTGAACATAACCAAAATATGCATGGATCTCTCTGTAGCATCAAGTTTACGTGGCAACAAAATAACAGCAGACAAGGACTTAGAGAAATCACCAAGTCCCTGAAATCAGAAACATTATGGAGCCTAATTTGCAAGCTTTTGCTAGTCACCACAGAGATCAAAAAAATACATGGACTATACCACTGGAAAGATGGCATGGCATACTTCAAAACACATGTAGAGATCATGCTCATAAGATTCACAGAATTAATGATACAAAAATGACAAATCTCCAAGTTCTGATAAGAACCAGAGGATAACAGCAACTAGCCCTCTTCCAATAGATATTTGGGCATCAAGATGACCTCTAATGAACATGGTGCAATTGAACAAAATGAAGAGCATCACGAGATGAACAATATGACATATTACATGCGCGAATCGGAGCTACATGCAAGGAGTTATGGCATCACGAACATGGCAAGATGCTGTAAAATGACAAAGACTTGGCAAAAAAACGGAGGGGTCTCGGGTCAACCTTATCCTTTGACCAGATCGGGATCGAGGCTGGCTCGGGCACGGGCTCGCGGTGGCCGGAGTCCTCGCCGGAGCTTGCCGGAGGGGAGGAGGGAGCGGCGCCGGCGCGGGGAAGGAGAGATGGCCGGCGAGCCTCGGGGCCGGAGGAGGAGAGGCGCGGGCGCGGCGGCGGTCACCACCGACGGGAGGAGCGGCGGCG
>NC_057805.1:444001831-444146713 GCF_018294505.1 Triticum aestivum
ATGATTTTACATCATAATGAGTTATTGCATCACTGGGAGAAAGAACCGTGGACTAGTTTCAAGTGGATGGACATCCACTTGAAACTAATCCGCGGTTCTTTCACCCAATGATATAATATATCATCATCATCATATCATTAACAACTTATCATCATAATACATCATTGTCATATAACACCTCCACATGATCATCGTTTTCATCAATGAGACATCACATACAAGTTGGTCACTAGACATAATCACAACTACTCATCATCATCAACTCTCATAAACATATTGTACCTCATAGGACCTACTATATTATCTGAGGTAAAATAGCATAAAACAAGATAGCCCCTGACTCTCCATTATGGAGAATGGAGATTATCATGTCTCCAATTCTTGCCTTTCGCACAATGTTGCTTCCAAGAACCTCCTTACGACTGTCCATACATTTTTTTCCATTCTAAGATTAGCATGTGTTTACCGGTTTTAGAAATCCGGTATGGATAGGTGAGATTCGTAGGATGACCTGGCTGTATGTTCAAAACATCAAGGCGACCATTCTGATACATCAAATGAGGCACACAATCCATCGGGATTCTCTGTTGAAAAACATAGTAATAACTTCATAGTTAGCAATGATGTACTAGTTTTAGAAGTATGCAAAAGATGCACGGATGTCATAATAGTAAACAATCTTACCAGGATATCTCCATGGAAGTTATCGTGGTTCAACACGTGCACTAGTGGCACGTATGGACCATAATTTGGAGGAGTTCGATAAAAGGCATTGTAATTCTCAAGATCAGTACAATATGCGACCATATGACTTTTCTCTTGATAAGTTAACTCAGAGCCATCGGTGTAGTTGGTTCTGTCTACCATGTTCCGCACGTTCTTTGAAGAATGAAAGTAAACTATCAATGGAAGTAAGCTGTCAACTATTTTGAAATAAACAATATAAATTACTTAATAACTATGTTTGAGGAACTCACATAGCGGTAGAATTGGAAGCGTATCAACAAGGACCCAAATGTCCAAATTGTCTTGGTCGATGTCAGGATCACCAAGATCCATGGTGACAAACATACCCTCTTGAAAATCATACATCTTGCAAAGTGCTTCCCAACTCGGGCAACCAAAATGGGATACACTCTCAGAATTGTATAGATTTACCTCAAAATCCATAACATGATGGGTCCTTAGGTTAATTTTCTTTGTTTCATTCCTCTCATGATCTTCAAAACCCATCCTCTGCAAGACATAGCGTCTTGCATGGCATGGGATAAGCTAGTCGAATTGTAAAAGACGAAAATTACACGTTGAAGTAGTAGAAGTCGAGCTTAATTACGAAAAAAACACTTTGCGTCGTAGCTTACCATATCACAATCGAAGGCCTCCTCAAGCTTAATGCTGAAGCGCCGACCTTCGTCCAGGTGAGGCCTGTCGCAGAAACCCCGGTTGTCGCCGCACCAGGAGCACTCCCCGGGACCTTCTTCGTCCGACGACATTTCCTATGTTCATAATTCAAAGATTAAACTTGTACAATTAAAACTCCCAGCTTGTTCATTATTCATCACGGGTTGACTATCGGTCTGTCGAGTCTTTTATTGAAGGAGAAGGAGAAGCTACCCCCACGACAATAGTCGGGATTATTCGTCCTCTCATATATGGTGGAGACTCTCCCTCACTGATTCCTCTCTGACATTTGCGACCGTCGGTGATGGTCGTTACTTCTCCTTCCCCTACTGCATAACAAAGGTCTAGCACCCGGAGAAGAAGGAGAAACGACCCCCACGACAACAGTCTGGATTCTTCGGCCTCGACAGACTTAAAGTCAACCCGAAATATCGTTTAGTTATCTTTCTAGAAAATCCAGGCCACTCAATATTTCCTACATATTCTAGCACAAGTCATGCCAAAATTCACGGAAAATTCCGGCATGACCTTTGCTAAAACAGGACATATCGAGCGCCTGAAATTTGCCGGAGCGGAAATTAATCAACACTCCGGCAAAACATAGGCCACTCGGAGGTGTAACCTGAACATGACCGGCCACTTGGGCAACCACATATCCTATTTGAGCAACACAAGATATACATGTTTTTATCTACATCATATCTTATAGGACTCATATTGACATGGAGATTTGGCTGGTCTCACCTCGAGGTCGGAGGGGGGCGGTGACGGGGACGACGGCGGGGATGATGGAGGGGCTCCTTGATTTCTGCAAAAACAAAAACCCTATAAGTTATCACTAATATATCCCGAATAGTATCATACATATAACATCACTAATACAACTAAAACCCCAGCGAACGACGGGTATCGACGACGAGGATGCGGGATAGGCATCGTCGACGTCGATGCGGGAATAATTGCTTAAACTAAAAAAATAACAACAAATGTGACATGTTCAACTAGTTCTATTAATTCAACTAGTTCTTACTAAATATAAATTTACTATAAATAGAAATAAACTAGTTCTTTCTAAAAATAAACTAGTTCAACTAGTTATATTAATTTTCTTACTAAAAATACATTAGTTCTATTAATTCAACTAGTTCTTACTAAAACTAAAATAGTTCAACTAGTTTATTAATTTACTTACTAATTATTTTAAACACTTACTAAAAACAGTAAAAAAACTACATTATACAATAGTAAAAAACTATAGTGAAAAACAGAAAAAAAAGAGAGAGGGAGAGGGCGGCCGGAGGAGGAGGTGGGAGGGGCGGGGGTGGAGGGGGCGGCCGGAGGAGGAGGAGGGAGGGGGCGGGGGGAGGAGGGGGAGGGGCCGGCCGGAGGAGGAGGAGGAGGGAGGGGGCGGCCGGAGAAGGAGGAGGGAGGGGGCGGCCGGAGGAGGAGGAGGGAGAGGGATGGTGGGAGGAGGGCGGCCAGAGGAGGAGGGGGGAGGAGGGAGGAGGGAGTACCTCGACGAGGAGCAGCGCGGCAGCGGCAGACGACGTGCGGGTTCGGCGCGGGCGAGAGCGAGTGAGAGGGAGTGAGTGTGAGAGGGTGAACTGCTTAGCAAAGCTCCATGTTAAGGTAAGTAAGTAGTAGCGCGTTTCAGAGAAACGTGCTACTGCTACGGTCTGTAGCAGTAGCACTTGTCAGTGGTACGCGCTACTGCTAAGTGGGGCTAGCCATCTGCGCCCAGTACAAATATAGCAGCAGCGCGGTTTCGCAGAACGCGCTACTGCTAAAGTTGTAGCAGTAGCGCGGTCTATTTAAAAATGCTACTACTAAGTAGCAGTAGCGCCCTGTTTTGTCCAGCGCCACTGCTAAGATGCTGTGTATAAGGTTTTCCCTAGTAGTGGACACGAAGGATTCTAGGATCATACTACAAGATGCTAGCCTCTTGGATGACGAAAGCAAGAAGTGGCTCGAAATGAAGAAGAAGATCAGTGAGAAAGAGATTGAGGCTTGCAAGGGACACGAAAGATTCTAGGATCATACTGCAAGATGCTAGCCTCTTGGATGACGAAAGCAAGAAGTGGCTCGAAATGAAGAAGAAGAAGATCAGCGAGCGTAACACAAGACTCGATTGATTCATTCGTGTATCATCTATCTTTATATGAATTTTTGAATTTTATGTTCGCATGTGTTTGTGTTTTGTGTGTGTGTGTGTGAAATTGTTGAATTTGTTATGAATTGATGTCATACGAGACGGACGTGCATGGCTTTGCATGAACATGGAGGGTCGAAAGTAGGGTTATGGTTGTCGAGAGGATATTTCAAAGGCAGGTTATGGCTTTTCGTGGATGTTTAGGCTTTGTTTGGTATCAAGGGGGAGAAAACCCAGGGCAACAAGCACCTAGGTGTAATTTTCACGTGCACATGGGATTCCCCGCCTTAGGGGAAATTTCTGTCACCATTTGGCAACAAGGCGAGGAAACTAAGTTCCACGTAGGGGAGCTGTTGGAGGAAGCGCCTGTACGACGCAGGAAACGCTGGAGGGAGAGGATGGCGGGGGCCATCGCTTCCAGCCACCGGATGAAGCGCTCGATCTTGGTCCCCGTGACCTCTTTTTCGCGAGAGCCAGCGAGGGTTTCGCCCCCGACCCGTCGAGGCGTGGAAGCCTCTTTCGGGGAAAGGCCGTGCAAGGGGCGGGGGTGTTGGAAATATGCCCTAGAGGCAATAATAAAATGGTTATTATTGTATTTCCTTGTTCATGACAATTGTCTATTGTTCATGCTATAATTGTATTAACTGGAAACCGTAATACATGTGTGAATACATAGACCACAACATGTCCCTAGTAAGCCTCTAGTTGACTAGCTCGTTGATCAATAGATGGTTATGGTTTCCTGACCATGGACATTGGATGTCATTGATAACGGGATCACATCATTAGGAGAATGATGTGCTGGACAAGACCCAATCCTAAGCATAGCACAAGATCGTGTAGTTCGTTTGCTAAGAGCTTTTCTAATGTCAAGTATCATTTCCTTAGACCATGAGATTGTGCAACTCCCGGATACCGTAGGAATGCTTTGGGTGTACCAAACGTCACAACGTAACTGGGTGGCTATAAAGGTACACTACAGGTATCTCCGAAAGTGTCTGTTGGGTTGGTACGAATCGAGACTGGGATTTGTCACTCCGTATGACGGAGAGGTATCTCTGGGCCCACTCAGTAATGCACCATCATAATGAGCTCAATGTGACTAAGTAGTTAGTCACGGGATCATGCATTACGGAACGAGTAAAGTGACTTGCTGGTAACGAGATTGAACGAGGTATTGGGATACTGATGATCGAATCTCGGGCAAGTAACATACTGTAACGCCCGGATAATCATGCTACAGTAATTTCACGTTAATGATGCCACGTCACCACGGTTACTGTTGTTAACCTCGCGATGATTCGAAACCGTTTCAAAATTTAAATTCAAATTAATGTCAATAATAAAAGTTTTCAAAAATATAAACAAAAATGTTCGGTGGGTGCCAGATATTGCACTGATAATTATTGTGGAGAAAACATATTTTTTAAAAATGCCTAACTATTTTAAAATAATGTAAAACAGAAAAGAAAATAAATAAAAAGAAAAGAAAATGCAACAGAGGAAACAAACAAAAAAAACAAAGGAGGAACCCCCCTCCCCCCACTGGACCCTGGCCCAACTGGGCCGACCCCCAGGCCCAGCCGGCCGGCCCACCCCTCTCACCTTATCCCCTCACCCCCACCCACTCACCGACAGCACCCACTCCCCCCCGAAATATCTCCTCCTCCCTCCCCCGATCCAGAACGGGATCGAGAGGAGACCACCGTCGCCGACCGCCCCGTTGCCGTCGCCGCCCGGAGCTCGCCCTCGCCGGAGCACCCCCCGCCGGCCTGCTTCCCCTCCTCCCCTGCGTCGCGTCGTCCCCGACCCCCTCCACGAGCCCCGCTGCCCCGTCCCTACAAACCTCGGTGAGGCCACGGCCTCGTCCTCCTCTCTCCCTCGCCCCCGCGCTCACCGCGCCCCGCGACCACCGCGGCCGCCCTGGCCACCGGCCTCGCCTCGCCGCACCCTCTGCGGGCGAGCGCCTGCCCCACCGCACCCCCGCCTTCCCCTCCTCTCTGTTCCCGCACGCGCTCCGGCTGCGCGCACGCATCTCGCTGCCAGCCCACACGCGCCTGCGTTCGGCCACCATGACCCGGCCTCCTCCCCCGTCTCTCCCTCGGTCCCGTGGTCGCGCTACCGCGCCTGCCCCTCCGCGCCACTCCGACCGCACCGGCGCCACCCCTCGCCTCCACCCGCCGTGGACCCTGGCCGCGCCGGCGAGCCCCGCCCTCGGTGCCCCGGCGACCTCGTCCCGCCCTGCGGGCGAGCGCTCGCTCGGGTGCGCCCGCACCCGTGGACCAAACCCGCTCGCCACCCCTGGGCCACTGCCAGGTGGGCCTCGCCCCCCTGGTCCACTGCCAGGTGGGCCTCGCCCCCCTGAGCCACTGCCCCTGGGCCCGAACCCCGTGGGCCTATGACAAACGGGGGCCCAGCCCACAGAACAAAAAGAAAAAAAGAAAATAAAATGAAATGATTAAAAAAAAGTAATAATAATAATAATAAACTAATTAATAAAAATTAATAAAAAAATAAAAAAATAAAATTAATAATAAAACAAATGATAAAAATAAATTTAATTAATTAATTAATTAACTAAATTAATTAAGTTAATTAATCCTGTTTAAATTAATCTAATTAGATAATTAATTAACTAAACAGTAGTTAATTAGGTAACAGCCCCACCTGTCAGGTTGACCAGGTCAACGGTCAACGTTGACTGCTGACGTCAGCATGACATCATGCTGACGTCATAAATCCATTTTCGAATTAAATTAAATAATTAATTAAATTTCAGAAATTAATAAAATCTTTAGAAAATCATATCTTTTAATCCGTAACTCGGATTAAAATATTTTCAACATGAAAGTTGCTCAGAACGACGAGACGAATCCGGATACGCATAAATCCATCGTCATGTTTATGTTTGCATTGTATTTACTGTTTCTTCCCCCTCTTCTCTCCGGTAGACTACGAGACCGACACTGTTGCTGCCCAGTTCGACTACGGAGTTGACGACCCCTCCTACTTGCCAGAGCAACCAGGCAAGCCCCCCCCTTGATCAACAGATATCGCCTATTCTTCTCTATACTACTTGCATTAGAGTAGTGTAGCATGTTACTGCTTTCCGATATCCTATCCTGATGCATAGCTTATCCTTGCTACTACTGTTGTTACCTTTACCTGCAATCCTACATGCTAAGTATAGGATGCTAGTTTTCCATCAGTGGCCCTACATTCTTGTCCATCTGCTGTGCTATACTATCGGGTCGTGATCACCTGGGCGGTGATCACGGGTATATACTTATATACTATATACATGACACATGTGATGACTAAAGTCGGGTCGGCTCGTAGGAGTACCCGCAAGTGGATCTTTGTGGCGGAGCGACAGGGCAGGTTGAGACCGCCTAGGTGAGAGGTGGGCCTGCCCTGGTCGACGTTCGCGGTTACTTAACACGCTTAACGAGATCTTGGTATTTGATCTGAGTCAGGCCATTTGGTCTATACGCACTAGCCATCTACGCGGGAGTAGTTATGGGTATCCCGGCATCGTGGTATCAGCCGAAGCTCTTTTTGACGTCAACGACGGAGCGGCGCGCGCCGGATTGGACTGGAACGCCACTAGGCTAGGTCTGCTTCCGGCCGCCCTCGCAACGTGCAGGTGTGCATAGGGCGATGGGCCCAGACCCCTGCGCGCATAGGTTTAGACCGGCGTGTTGACCTCTCGGTTGAGCCTAGGTGGGGCTGCGACGCGTTGATCTTACGAGGCCGGGCATGACCCAGAAAAGTGTGTCCGGCCAAATGGGATCGAGCGTGTTGGGTTATGTGGTGCACCCCTGCAGGGAAGTTTATCTATTCGAATAGCCGTGTCCCTCGGTAAAAGGACGACCCGGAGTTGTACCTTGACCTTATGACAACTAGAACCGGATACTGAATAAAATACACCCTTCCAAGTGCCAGATACAACCCGGTGATCGCTCTCTAACAGGGCGACGAGGAGGGGATCGCCGGGTAGGATTATGCTATGCGATGCTACTTGGAGGACTTCAATCTACTCTCTTCTACATGCTGCAAGATGGAGATGGCCAGAAGCGTAGTCTTCGACAGGACTAGCTATCCCCCTTTTATTCTGGCATTCTGCAGTTCAGTCCACTGATATGCCCCTTTACACATATACCCATGCATATGTAGTGTAGCTCCTTGCTTGCGAGTACTTTGGATGAGTACTCACGGTTGCTTCTCTCCCTCTTTTCCCCCTTTCCTTTCTATCTGGTTGTCGCAACCAGATGTTGGAGTCCAGGAGCCAGACGCCACCGTCGACGACGACACCTACGACACTGGAGGTGCCTACTACTACGTGCAGCCCGCTGACGACGACCAGGAGTAGTTAGGAGGATCCCAGGCAGGAGGCCTGCGCCTCGTTCGATCTGTATCCCAGTTTGTGCTAGCCTTCTTAAGGCAAACTTGTTTAACTTATGTCTGTACTCAGATATTGTTGCTTCCGCTGACTCGTCTATGATCGAGCACTTGTATTCGAGCCCTCGAGGCCCCTGGCTTGTATTATGATGCTTGTATGACTTATTTATGTTGTAGAGTTGTGTTGTGATATCTTCCCGTGAGTCCCTGATCTTGATCGTACACATTTGCGTGCATGATTAGTGTACGGTCAAATCGGGGGCGTCACAAGTTGGTATCAGAGCCGACTGCCTGTAGGAATCCCCCTTTCCACACTCCTTGGCCGAAGTCGAGTCTAGACATTACAAAACTTTTACTAACATGGCTGTGTGTCTTACGGGCCCACGTCGCCATTGGGTGGTACTAGGATCTTTTACTCCTCGACCTTTACTCTGGGACTCTGAACTCTCTTCTACTCGGGTTAAACGAATTTACTAACTCTAACACTAGGATCCCGTGACCGCATTCACCCCAAAGTTGGATAAGCCATAGTTGTTTCTTAGAATAGTATTTTGAACAATTCACACACTGTCATTTGACTCCTTTGAAACGTCTTTGCTTTCAGATGGAACCCACGAGGCAGGTCGTGCGCCACACGACGGCCATTGGTGCCTCGGGATCACCTGCTGTGCTAGCTGAGATGATGACCTATCTGGGTTATCGCTGGCACCCTGAGTACACCGTCTACGAGGAGTACCAGGACTTTAACCAGGAGCAGTACCGTGCCATCGTCCACCTCTACTCGCGGGAGTATGACTCCACTACTGTGCTGCACACCGCACATGGTGTTGGTGTGACCATCGATATGGCTGTCCACGATGCTGCCTATGCTGCTCTGACACGTCTTCGTGGAGAGTATCGGGAGTTGGACACCTCCCCTTTCAGGCACATTGCTATCGCATCTGATGTTGGTGCGGAGGGATACTATACTGCTGCCTACTCCACTGTCACCCGAGAGCCCTTCTACCATCAGAACCTGGTTCTGCATGCTGATGGGCTGGATCGAGCTAACCGAGCTCTTCGCCACGAGATGTACACCACCCGTCAGCACCTTTACCGTGCTCTGACGCTGCTGCACCCCTTTGTCCGATCTGGACAGCTACCGCGTACTGCGATCTACCCAGCCAGGACCGTGATGCCCCACGGTGTCGGTTGGCCAGAGGTGGGAGGCTACTCTCCCGCACTTGGTCCTCTTCTGCCACCTGAGCGTCGGGCTCTACACCTGAGTATCCGCGGCCCCCAGTCTGCTGACGTGGAGGGCTATCCGTTGCCTCACTACCAGCTGTCGGGCTACGATTACCTCCACAGTACCTCTTGGGACTGATGTAGGCTTGCTTGTAGTGTTAGATGCATTCGCCGCGAGCCTGTGTGCCGCCTATGATGTTTTAGTCTATGTACTGAACTCTGTGTACTGAACTCTATGCATGACCCCTTTTGTAAGTTATGCCGACTACTATGTAGTAGCTATCGTGCTCCTTTCATTATGCATGTTTCATCATGAATGATCCTTGTCTTTGCAAATTTCTCAATGCTGAACCCCTGTTATATATTAGCAGGATGGTTAGACCAGGTGGTCGTGGTAGTGGTGGCAATGCCCCACCACCACCTGAGTACATGGCTGGTATGATCCAGCAGTTCGAACTAAACCGCCAATTCATGGAAAATATGATGGCTCAGTTTCCTCGCCCCAATATGGACCAGCAACCAACCCCAGTAACTCTGCAGGATTTCATGCGCCTCAATCCAACTGTGTACCGCAGCTCAACTCAGCCTCTGGATGCTGATGACTGGCTCCGTGACATCACCTATGAGATGGAGTCTGCCGATGTAGCCCCTGCCAGCTATGTCAACTTTGCTTTCTTCTTTCTGAAGGGACCCGCAGCTCAATGGTGGGATAGCCACAGGCGTACTCTGCCAGCTGGGACAATCATCACCTGGCCAGACTTCCAAGCTGCTTTCCGTGCCCGCTTCATTCCTCAAGGAATCATGGACCGGAAGAAGCGTGAGTTCCGCAACCTCACCCAAGGCAACAAAACTGTTGAAGCTTATCAACGGGTGTTTCTGGACTTGTCTCGCTATGCTGAGGAGGACATTGCAACTGATGCACGCAGACAGGAGAAGTTCCGTGATGGCCTCCAAGCTGACATCAAGCTCGCACTTCTAGTGCATGACTTTGTTGATTTCGCCACCTTGGTGAACAAGGCCATCAATGTCGAAACTGGTCTGCAGGAATACCAGAGCTCTCACAGGCGCAACCGTGACACGGGCTCATCTTCGGGCTCGCCCTCACAGAAGCGTAAGATATGGATCCCGAACAGCATGTACCGTCCAAATGCATCTGCCCCAAGGCAGACCTATGCTGCACCTCGTCTGCCTCCACCACCATCTAGGCAGTCAAGACTTCCAGCCCCACCGTCCCAAGCCCCTGTTCCCACTCCCAATAATGGCTTGTGCTTCAGGTGTAGTCAACCAGGGCACCGTGCTAGAGAATGCAACCAGAACCAGAATCAACTGGCCCTTCCAGCAACTGGCCGTGGTAACAACTAGCCCCGCAACAACAATGCTAAGTCTTATGGTCGTGCTCATGTCAACCACGTTGATCTCAACGAAGCTCAAGACCAGCCTGCTACTGTGATGGGTACACTCCTCGTAAATTCAGTACCAGCATCCGTTTTATTTGATAAAGGTGCATCACATTCATTCATGTCAGAAGATTTTGCATTCATGCATGGCATTAGAAGCGAAGACATGAATGCTTCACTATTAGTACACACCCCTGCGGGCCAATGTCAAACCTCCATGATTTGCAACGACGTCCCCGTTGAAATCGAAGGACTGGAATTTCTTGTCTCTCCCATCGTACTGAAGCCTCGACATCGTGGTTCATCCGATGAGATCATCGTGGAACATGTGGGAGTCAATATGGGTATCCAGATCCCGCTATTGGTTATTGGCCGGAGAACGTCTCGGTCATGTCTGCATGGTTCCCGAACCCGTAGGGTCTACACACTTAAGGTTCGATGACGCTAGGGTTATAGGGAATAGATATACGTGGTTACCGAATGTTGTTCGGAGTCCCGGATGAGATCCCGGACGTCACGAGGAGTTCCGGAATGGTCCGATGGTAAAGATTTATATATGGGAAGTCCCGTTTTGGCCACCGGAAGAGTTTCGGGCGTCACCGGTAATGTACCGGGACCACCGGAGGGTTTTGGGGGTCCACCGGAAGGGGCCACCAACCCCGGAGGCCTGCGTGGGCCAAGTGTGGGAAGGGACCAGCCCCTAGGTGGGCTGGTGCGCCTCCCACAAGAGGCCCAAGGCGCAGGGAAAGGGGAAGGGGGGAAACCCTAGGCTCAGATGGGCCTAAGGCCCACCTAGGGTGCGCCCCCCTCTCTCCCCCTCTGGCCGCCCCCTTAGATGCATCTAGGGCTGGCCGCCACCCCTAGGGGGGGAACCGTAGATGGGGGCGCAGCCCCTCCCCTTCCCCTATATATAGTGGGGGTTTTGGGGCTGCCATAGACATGAGTCTCCCTCTCTCTTGGCGCAGCCCTACCCCTCTCCCTCCTCGTCTCTCGCAGTGCTTGGCGAAGCCCTGCTGGAGTGCCACGCTCCTCCATCACCACCATGCCGTTGTGCTGCTGCTGGACGGAGTCTTCCCCAACCTCTCCCTCTCTCCTTGTGGGATCAAGGCACGGGAGACGTCCCCGGGTTGTACGTGTGTTGAACGCGGAGGCGCCGTCCGTTCGGCGCTTGATCGGATCTTCCGCGATTTGAATCGCCGCGAGTACGACTCCATCAACCGCGTTCTTGTAACGCTTCCACTTAGCGATCTTCAAGGGTATGAAGATGCACTCCCTCTCTCTCGTTGCTAGCATCTCCTAGATTGATCTTGGTGACACGTAGGAAAATTTTGAATTATTGCTACATTACCCAACAGTGGCATCATGAGCTAGGTCTATGCGTAGATTCTATGCACGAGTAGAACACAAAGTAGTTGTGGGCGATGATTTGTTCAATTTGCTTACCGTTACTAGTCTTATCTTGATTCGGCGGCATTGTGGGATCAAGCGGCCCGGACCGACCTTACACGTACACTTACGTGAGACAGGATCCACCGACTGACATGCACTTGATGCATAAGGTGGCTAGCGGGTGTCTGTCTCTCCCACTTTAGTCGGATCGGATTCGATGAAGAGGGTCCTTATGAAGGGTAAATAGCAATTGGCATATCACCGTTGTGGCTCTTGCGTAGGTAAGAAACGTTCTTGCTAGAAACCATAGCAGCCACGTAAAACATGCAACAACAATTAGAGGACGTCTAACTTGTTTTTGCAGGGTATGCTATGTGATGTGATATGGCCAAAAAGATGTGATGAATTATATATGTGATGTATGAGATTGATCATGTTCTTGTAATAGGAATCATGACTTGCATGTCGATGAGTATGACAACCGGCAGGAGCCATAGGAGTTGTCTTAATTTATTGTATGACCTGTGTGTCAATGAAAAACGCCATGTAATTACTTTACTTTATTGCTAAACCGTTAGCCATAGTAGTAGAAGTAATAGTTGGCGAGACAACTTCATGAAGACACGATGATGGAGATCATGGTGTCATGCCGGTGACGAAGGTGATCATGCCACGTCTCGAAGATGGAGATCAAAAGGCGCAAGATGATATTGGCCATATCATGTCACTTTATGATTTGCATGTGATGTTTGTCATGTTTACATCTTATTTGCTTAGAACGACGGTAGCATAAATAAGATGATCCCTCACTAAAATTTCAAGAGATGTGTTCCCCCTAACTGTGCACCGTTGCGAAGGTTCGTTGTTTTGAAGCACCACGTGATGATCGGGTGTGATAGATTCTAACGTTCGCATACAACGGGTGTAAGCCAGATTTACACATGCGAAACACTTAGGTTGACTTAACGAGCCTAGCATGTACAGACATGGCCTCGGAACACAAGAGACCGAAAGGTCGAACATGAGTCGTATAGTAGATACGATCAACATGGAGATGTTCACCGATGATGACTAGTCCGTCTCACGTGATGATCGGACACGACCTAGTTGACTCGGATCATGTATCACTTAGATGACTAGAGGGATGTCTATCTGAGTGGGAGTTCATTAAATAATTTGATTAGATGAACTTAATTATCATGAACATAGTCAAAAGGTCTTTGCAAATTATGTCGTAGCTTACGCTTTAGTTCTACTGTTTAAGATATGTTCCTAGAGAAAATTTAGTTGAAAGTTGATAGTAGAAATTATGCGGACTGGGTCCGTAAACTGAGGATTGTCCTCATTGCTGCACAGAAGGCTTATGTCCTTAATGCACCGCTCGGTGTGCTGAACCTCGAGCGTCGTTTGTGGATGTTGCAAACATCTGACATACACGTTTTGATGACTACGTGATAGTTCAGTGCGTAATGTTAAACGGTTTAGAATTGAGGCACCGAAGACATTTTGAAACGTCGCGGAACATATGAGATGTTCCAAGAGCTGAAATTGGGATTTTAGGCTCGTGCCCACGTCAAGAGGTGTGAGACCTCTGACAAGTTTCTTAAGCCTGCAAACTAAGGGAGAAAAGCTCAATCGTTGAGCATGTGCTCAGATTATCTGAGTACTACAATCGCTTGAATCGAGTGGGAGTTAATCTTCCAGATGAGATAGTGATGGTTCTCCAAAGTCACTGCCACCAAGCTACTAAAGCTTCGTGATGAACTATAACATATCAGGGATAGATACGATGATCCTTGAGCTATTCGCGATGTTTGACACCGCGAAAGTAGAAATCAAGTAGGAGCATCAATTGTTGATGGTTAGTAAAACCACTAGTTTCAAGAAGGGCAAGGGAAAGACGGGATACTTCATGAAACGGCAACTCAGTTGCTGCTCTAGTGAAGAAACCCAAGGTTGAACCCAAACCTGAGACTAAGTGCTTCTGTAATGAGGGGAACAGTCACTGAAGCAGAACTACCCTAGATACTTGGTAGATGAGAAGGCAGGCAAGGTCGACAGAAGTATATTGGATATACATTATATTAATGTGTACTTTACTAGTACTCCTAGTAGCACCATGGTATTAGATACCGGTTCGGTTGCTAAGTGTTGGTAACTAGAAATAAAAGGCTACGGAATAAACGGAGACTAGCTAAAGGTGAGATGACGATATGTGTTGGAAGTGTTTCCAAGGTTGATGTGATCAAGCATCGCATGCTCCCTCTACCATCGAGATTGGTGTTAAACCTAAATAATTGTTATTTGGTGTTTGCGTTGGGCATAGACATGATTGGATTATGTTTATCGCAATATGGTTATTCATTTAAGGAGAATAATGGTTACTCTGTTTATTTGAATAATACCTTCAATGGTCTTGCACCTAAAATGAATGGTTTATTGAATCTCGATCATAGTGATACACATGATCATGCCAAAAGATATAAGATAGTAATGATAGTACCACATACTTGTGGCACTGCCATTTGAGTCATATTGGTATAAAGCGCATGAAGAAGCTCCATGTAGATGGATCTTTGGACTCACTCGTTTTTGAAAAGATTGAGACATGCGAACCATGTCTATTGGTATATATGCATGAAGAAACTCCATGCAGATGGATCGTTTGGACTCACTTGATTTTGAATCACTTGAGACATGCAAATCATACCACATGGGCAAGATGACTGAAAGGCCTCGTTTTCAGTGAGATGGAACAAAAGAGCAACTTGTTGGAAGTAATACACTTTGATGTGTGCAGTCCAATGAGTGCTGAGGCATGCAGTGGATATCGTTATGTTCTTACTTCACAGATGATTTGAGTAGATGCTGAGTGTATTTACTTGATGAAACACAAGTCTGAATTATTGAAAGGTTCAAGTAATTTCAGAGTGAAGTTGAAGATCGTCGTGACAAGAGGATAAAATGTCTGTGATATGATCATAGAGATGAATATCCGAGTTACGAGTTTGGCACACAATTAAGACATTGTGGAAATTGTTTCACAACTAATACCGCCTGGAGCACCATAGTGTGACGGTGTGTCCGAACATCATAACTGCACCCTATTGGATATGGTGCATACCATGATGTCTCTTATCAAATTACCACTATCGTTTATGGGCTAGGCATTGGAGACAACCACATTCACTTAAATAGGACACCACGCAATTCTGTTGAGACGACACCGTATGAACTATGGTTTAGAGAAACCTAAGTTGTCGTTTCTTAAAAGTTTGGGGCTGCGACGATTATGTGAAAAAGTTTTAGGCTGATAAGCTCGAACCCAAAGCGGATAAATGCATCTTCATAGAATACCCAAAACAGTTGGGTATACCTCCTATTTCAGATCCGGAAGCAAAAGTGATTGTTTCCAGAAACAGGTCCTTTCTCGAGGAAAAGTTTCTCTCGAAAGAATTTAGTGGGAGGATGGTGGAGACTTGAGGAAAGGTTATTGAACTGTCACTTCAACTACTGTGTGTAGCAGGGCACAGGAAGTTGTTCCTGTGGCACCTACAACAATTGAAGTGGAAGCTTATGATAGTGATCATGAAACTTCGGATCAAGTCACTACCAAACCTCGTAGGACGACAAGGATGCGTACTACTTCAGAGTGGTACGTAATCATGTCTTTGAAGTCATGTTGCTAGACAACAATGAACCTACGAGCTATGGAGAAGCGATGGTGGGCCCGGATTCCGACGAATGGCTCGAGGTCATAAAATCTGAGAGAGGATCCATGTATAAAACCAAAGTATAGACTTTGGAAGAACTACTTGATGGTCGTAAGGCCGTTGGGTGCAGATGGATTTTAAAAGGAAGACGGACAATGATGGTAAGTGTCACCATTAAGAAAGCTCGACTTGTCGTTAAGATGTTTTCCGACAAGTTCAAGGAGTTGACTACGATGAGATTTTCTCACTCGTAGCGATGCTAAGAGTCTGTTGGAATTATATTAGCAGTTACTGCATTATTTATGAAATCTTGCAGATAGGATGTCAAAAAAAACATTGTTTCCTCGACGATTTTCTTGAGGAAAGGTTGTATGTGATACAACCAGAAGGTTTTGTCAATCCTGAAAGATGCTAACAAGTATGCAAAGCTCCAGCAATCCTTCTAAGGATTGGAGTAAGCATCTCGGAGTTGGGATGTACGCTTTGATGAGATGATCAAAGATTTTGGGTTTATACAAAGTTTATGAGAAACTTGTATTTCCAAAGAAGTGAGTGGGAGCACTATAATTTTTTTGATGAGTATATGTTGTTACATATTGTTGATCAGAAATGATGTAGAATTTCTGGAAAGCATACAGGGTTATTTGAAAAGTGTTTTTCAATGCAAAACCTGGATTAAGCTACTTGAACATTGAGCATCAAGATCTATAAGGATAGATCGAAAACGCTTAATAGTACTTTCAAATGAATGCATACCGTGACAGGATTTTGAAGGAGTTCAAAATAGATCAGCAAAGAAGGAGTTCTTGGCTGTGTTACAAGGTGTGAGTATTGAGTAAGACTCAAGACCTGACCACGGCAGAAGAGAGAGAAAGGACGAAGGTCGTCCCCTATGCTTTAGACGTAGGCTCTACAGTATGCCATGCTGTGTACCGCACCTGAAGTGTGCCTTGCCATGAGTTAGTCAAGGGGTACAATAGTGATCCAGGAATGGATCACATGACAGCGGTCGAACTTATCCTTAGTAACTAGTGGACTAAGGAATTTTCTCGGTTATGGAGGTGGTAAAAGAGTTCGTCATAAAGGGTTACGTCGATGCAAATTTTGACACTAATCCGGATGACTCTGAATAGTAAACCGGATTCGTATAGTAGAGCAGTTATTTGGAATAGCTCCAAGTAGCGTGTGGTAGCTGCATCTACAAGATGACATAGAGATTTGTAAAGCACACACAGATCTGAAAGGTTCAAACCCGTTGAGTAATAACCTCTCTCACAAGCGAGATATGAACAAACCCCATGGGTGTTGGATTCTTTACAATCACATAGTGATGTGAACTAGATTATTGACTCTAGTGCAAGTGGGAGACTGTTGGAAATATGCCCTAGAGGCAATAATAAAATGGTTATTATTGTATTTCCTTGTTCATGATAATTGTCTATTGTTCATGCTATAATTGTATTAACTGGAAACCGTAATACATGTGTGAATACATAGACCACAACATGTCCCTAGTAAGCCTCTAGTTGACTAGCTCGTTGATCAACAGATAATCATGGTTTCCTGACCATGGACATTGGATGTCATTGATAACGGGATCACATCATTAGGAGAATGATGTGATGGACAAGACCCAATCCTAAGCATAGCACAAGATCGTGTAGTTCGTTTGCTAAGAGCTTTTCTAATGTCAAGTATCATTTCCTTAGACCATGAGATTGTGCAACTCCCGGATACCGTAGGAATTCTTTGGGTGTACCAAACGTCACAACGTAACTGGGTGGCTATAAAGGTACACTACAGGTATCTCCGAAAGTGTCTGTTGGGTTGGTACGAATCGAGACTGGGATTTGTCACTCCGTATGACGGAGAGGTATCTCTGGGCCCACTCGGTAATGCATCATCATAATGAGCTCAATGTGAATAAGTAGTTAGTCACGGGATCATGCATTACGGAACGAGTAAAGTGACTTGCCGGTAACGAGATTGAACGAGGTATTTGGATACCGACGATCGAATCTCGGGCAAGTAACATACCGATTGACAAAGGGAATTGTATACGGGATTGACTGAATCCTCGACATCGTGGTTCATCCGATGAGATCATCGTGGAACATGTGGGAGTCAATATGGGTATCCAGATCCCGCTATTGGTTATTGGCCGGAGAACGTCTCGGTCATGTCTGCATGGTTCCCGAACCCGTAGGGTCTACACACTTAAGGTTCGATGACGCTAGGGTTATAGGGAATATATATACGTGGTTACCGAATGTTGTTCGGAGTCCCGGATGAGATCCCGGACGTCACGAGGAGTTCCGGAATGGTCCAGAGGTAAAGATTTATATATGGGAAGTCCCATTTTGGCCACCGGAAGAGTTTCAGGCGTCACCGGTAATGTACCGGGACCACTGGAGGGTTCCGGGGGTCCACCGGGAGGGGCCACCAACCTCGGAGGCCTGCGTGGGCCAAGTGTGGGAAGGGACCAGCCCCTAGGTGGGCTGGTGCGCCTCCCACAAGAGGCCCAAGGCGCAGGGAAAGGGGAAGGGGGGAAACCCTAGGCTCATATGGGCCTAAGGCCCACCTAGGGTGCTCCCCCCCTCTCTCCCCCTCTGTCCGCCCCCTTAGATGCATCTAGGGCTGGCCGCCACCCCTAGGGGGGGTGAACCCTAGATTGGGGCGCAGCCCCTCCCCTTCCCCTATATATAGTGGGGGTTTTGGGGCTGCCATAGACATGAGTCTCCCTCTCTCTTGGCGCAGCCCTACTCCTCTCCCTCCTCGTCTCTCGCAGTGCTTGGCGAAGCCCTGCTGGAGTGCCACGCTCCTCCATCACCACCATGCCGTTGTGCTGCTGCTGGACAGAGTCTTCCCCAACCTCTCCCTCTCTCCTTGCTGGATCAAGGCACGGGAGACGTCCCCGGGCTGTACGTGTGTTGAACGCGGAGGCGCCGTCCGTTCGGCGCTAGATCGGATCTTCTGCGATTTGAATCGCCGCGAGTACGAATCCATCAACCGCGTTCTTGTAACGCTTCCGCTTAGCGATCTTCAAGGGTATGAAGATGCACTCCCTCTCTCTCGTTGCTAGCATCTAGATTGATCTTGGTGACACGTAGGAAAATTTTAAATTATTGCTATGTTACCCAACAGGGGGTGCCCTAATCTCACGCCTCGACGGGGAAAGGCCGTGGAAGGGGCGGGAGTGCCCTAATCTGGTGGGCGTCCAAATGCAACAGCGGCCTTCCCGGGAGTGATTCAGCCCGTGGTTGCTCCACCCAGGAAATAGGCAGGGATCCTGGGAGGATCCCCTGCAACCAAATTAGCCCTTAAGGGAGCATATTTACCCAGCCCAGTTGTAAGTGCTTTTAGTACGCAATTACATTTTATATAAACAAATTGTATATTATTTATGAAAGTAAATTGGCCTATTAGTTTTTTAAGACAAAACTGGCTTATTAGGTGAGCTGTGGTTGGTCCTAATAAGGCCAAGGTCGCAGGTTTGAGACCTGCAAGGGCGAACTTTTTTTCCTTTTCAATTTTTTAGAAGCTTTTACTATGCAACTACATTTTATTTAATAAACTATTCATTATTCAAGGAAGTAAACTAGCCTATTAGCTCAGCTGGTTAGAGCGTGGTCTTAATTAATAAGCCCAAGGTCGCAGGTTCAAGACCTGCATGGGCCAACGTTTTTTTATCATTTCAATTTTTGTAATTGCTTTTACTATGCAATTACGTTTTAGTTAAAAAATTATATATTATTTAATATGAAAATAAATTGGCCTATTAGCTCAGCTGGTTAGAGCGTGGTTCTAATAAGGCCAAGGTCGCAGGTTCGAGACCTGCATATGGGCCAACGTTCTTTTTCTTTTCAATTTTTTCCCTTTGAGTAGTTTCTCGTGCCGATCTTAAAAATTGCAGTAGCTACGTACATGTCCGCGTAACCTATGGCCGTCCCATTTCCTCTCCTTCCGCCCTCTTCCTCTACCGCTTGCCTTCCAATTGCTTTGATCTGGGTGCGCCGCTCGTCCTGCTCCTCGTCAGCTCTCATCCCAGCTCCGTGGACCTGCTCTTGCTGTCATTCAGCACTGTTGCGCCCCGACAGGCGGCTATCTCTCCAAGCATGAACTACATCGGCATCGGTACATGCATGAGTGTGTGTCGACATATGTTACCCGTCCGGTCGCCTTCCGTTTCCCCCCTTCCTTCCCCTCGGACAGCTACGTGGCTAGCTTCACGTTGTTATCCAAAGAGAAAGATGCCACATGGCGCCGTGTTGTCCTACTACATGGTTGCTCCAATGATTTGCCATGCGTGCGTTGTCGTACTGCATGGTGATGTCGCTCGGTGTGCTGTTGCTGCTGCATGCAACGTCGTCTTCTAGCCCCGCTGGTACGCAAGCACCTTGAACTTGAAGGGAAAATGGAGAAAAAAAAACATCCATGTAGTAAGAAAATCAGAGGGACCAACCATATGTACGGTGCTGCGTGCACACGTACGTACGTGGACCGCCAGCCCGGTTGGTTGTTTGTATGCATGTGTTAGAAGGGAGAGAGGGATTTGATGAAATATGATGGATGTATTATTGAGCCTCGAGGGCGAGTATATATTGAGTACAAAACTTGGAGGGCAAGACGCCTCTCCTAGAGATAAGGTAGGAGACGGATTACAAATCCTAGACTACCAAATACAAGTATCCCAAATATATCTCTAACATCTCCCCGCAGTCGTAGCGGTAGCGTTGCGAACAACAGGAGCGTCGCGGACGGTCAGACTGGAGAGAATAGCAGCCGACGGACTGACATCCCCCCGCAGTCCTAGCGGGAGCATCGTGGACGGTGTCGCGTCGCGGACGCGTTGACTGTAGAGGAAGCCGACGAGTTGCTCACGCGGATGATAGCCCTTTGTGCCGATGTCGATGTAGCCGAGAGCGTAGGGTAGTGTAGCCGTGGTCGAGGTAGCCGTGCGAAGAACGCCGTGGTCGATGTCGAGTCGGGGTAGCCGGTGTCGAGGGAGTCGCCGTGGAGCCGCAGGCGCAAGGAGGCGCCGAGTTAGTCATGGGCGCAGTGGTGTCGAAGAAGTGATGCGCTAGGAAGGAGAATGGTGTTGACGACGCGTCGCGCCGGGTTTGCCAACCCCGGGGACACATCGTAGACGAAGGCACACGTCGGTGTTGCCAGCACCGGGCATGTGTAGACGGTCGAAGACGAAGTTGACGAAGCGCCGCACCAGGCTTGCCAGGCCCGGGGACACGTCGTGGATGAAGGCATGCATCGGAGTTGCCAGCACCGGGCATGCGTAGACGAGGGACCTGCACGAGCTGTACGCCATGTCGGAGAAGTTGGAGGGGCCAGCAGAGAAGAACTCGACGACGATTGCGGCGTCCATCGGCGCGGGGCCGATGTCACCAACGGTGGTCGGAGTAACGAAGTGGTCGGGGTAGATGCCGGCGACGCTGGCGACGGGCTGGTGCTTGAACGAATACGAAGGGGGTGGACGGGCGTCGGCGGCGGCTACAGGGGTAGCGGCGGCGGCAGCCAAAGAAGAGCGGCGACGGCGGCAGCGGCGGCTAGGTTAGGAGTGCGGCGGCGGTGCTCGAAGTAGGCGAATCCCTGACAGCGTGACGAAGACCGGCACGGACGGTGGTGTTCCCGCGCCAAGGGAGACGGCGCGGCGCATATCACAGGAGGTCGACGCGCGGTGACGGCGAAGTGGACCGCATGCCGCGACGCTACGGCCCGAAGGGACGACGTAGTGGCGGCGGGCAGGTCGGGGCGACGGCGGGAAGACCTCGGGGCGACGGCGGGGACGGCCTCGGGGCGGCGGCTGGGACCGCGTATCGCGGCACTACGGTCCGTAGGGGCGATGCAGCGGCGACGCACAAGTCGATGCAACCGCGAGGAGAACCATGTGGCGGCGCCGCTGCGGCCCGACGGGGCAACGCAGTGGCAGCCCGTTGCTCGATCGGTGGAGGGGCGCGCTGAACTCGGGGACGATCTTCACGGGACCTGCGGAGGTGCGCGTAACCAACGGGCCAGGTCGGTCGCGCGGCGTAGATGAGGCGGATCGCTGCGGCGAGAGGGTGATCAAGCCGATCGCGCGCGAGGGCGGGGACGCCGCTCGATGGAGACAGGGTGGCGGCGGAGTCCGAGATGAAGCCGGCGACTGCGGGCGACAGGGCGGCTATGATTGGCCGCCACATGACGCGAGGCCGCCGGGTCGGGGTGATGCAGGAGTCCCGATCGGAGCAGGGCGGTGACAGCCGACGTAGATCGACGGGCGGGCCGGCGCGTGAACGGCGGCGGTGAGGGCCGCCGCATGACGCGAGGCCGCCGGGTCGGGGCGACCGGCGGGCAGACGCGCGAGGCCACCGGGTCGATGAAGACGCCGGTGTAGTCGATGCCGAAGTCGGAGTAGAGGCGCTCGGGGTCGACGGCGGCGGTGGGCGACGCAAACCGATCAAGAATAGATCGAAAAACAAAAAGAAACCGCGCGATCAAGATGACCGGCGGGAGAGAGAAACCCCCGAAGCAAGGCTCCGGGAAAAGACTCTCTAGGGCAACCGGTCAACATGACCGGCGGACGAACCCTAGGTACCGGCAGCGCGGCCCCCGGCGACGGTCATGGAGGCCGACCGCCCCGGAGGCGGCGTGCAGGTGCGGAAGCGGCGGCGGCTAGGGTTTAGGATCGACTTGCGATAGATACCATGTTAGAAGGGAGAGAGATTTGATGGAATATGATGGATGTATTATTGAGCCTCGAGGGCGAGTATATATTGAGTACAAGACTTGAAGGGCAAGACGCCTCTCCTGAAAGGTAGGAGACGGATTACAAATCCTAAACTAACAAATACAAGTATCCCAAATATATCTCTGACAGCATGCTTGGTCGACCATGGTTCACATGATCGATCGTGCAACCTGCATGCAACAACACACATTGAAGGATCTAATGTTCTGGCTGCTGTCGGAATCCTCTGTGACGGCTGTCTGAAATCCAGCAAAGCTTCAAAACACACACACACAATTCGCCTCCAGTTTGTGGGTAAACGGCTGTCGGACCGCCCCGCGGCCAATAGGGTACTCGGTACTCACATGGTTAGGGTGTGCTTCTATGTTCTTAGAGGTGTATGTGTTATGTGATTTTAGTGTGTTAAAAATAAAGATATAGGTTAAGCTATATTACATTGAAACTGCACTAATTTTTTTAAGCTGAAACTGCCCTAAATTGACAAAGGGGGATACGTTTTGATAGTCTATAGTTTTATGTTATATTTAATAAAGAATCCATTGATGATATAAATAAATTGGCCTATTAGCTCAGTTGGTTAGAGCGTGGTCCTAATAAGGCCAAGGTCGCAGGTTCGAAACCTGCATGGGCCAATCTTTTCAGATTTTGTTTTTTCTCAGAGTAATTTCACGTCACGACTCGCGACCTAAACAAATTGCTACTGCTGTAGTTACGTACTACATATCCGCGTAACCCGTCGCCGTCCCGTTTCCTCTCCTTCCGCCCTCTTGCACTACCCGCTCCTTGCAATCCCTAGATCTGGGAGCACCGCTCGGCCTGCTCCTCCCCACTCGGCCAGTCGGCCACTCCCCAGCTCTCAACATGCTCCGTGGACCTGCTGCAGCTCTTGCTTGCTGTCATCGAGCACAACCTAAACCTTTTATGTGGCTAGCATCACGTTGTTATCTAAGAGGAAAAGATGCCACATGCCGGCTGCCGGGTTACGCCGTGGCGGCAAATTTGACAAATTTGACTTGTGGATGAAATCAAATCATAGAATGAACTGTCTGTGAAACTATTTCACGCGGCTAACTTTTTTGTGTGACACCCGACACGAAGGCGTCACACTACACTGTGCAACGCTTCACGGATAGGCGCTACACGCCTGGCCAGCGTTGCTCCAATGATTTGCCGTGCGTTGTCCTACTGCACGGTGATGTCGCTCGGGTTACTGCTGCTCCTCCTGCATGCAACGTCGTCTTCTAACAAACTAGCACCGGTGGTACGCAAGCACGTTGAAGGAAAAAGTGAAGGGAAAAGCGTACGTACGTCTAATAAGAAAAATAAGAGAGTCAGAGACCAGACATATATATGGTGTTGGGTGCACATAGCCCGGTTGGTGGTGCGTATGCATGCGCGGTCGATCATGGTTCACATGATCCACCGTGCAACCCGGATGCAACAGCACACATTGAAGATCTAAAGTGCTACTGCTGGTAGTGCACACATTGCATGTGGGGTACACAAATGTCAGCCAAAAATGTGTCCCTACACACCGTGATTGTACATTTGTCTGGACATGCACTAGCTAGCGTCCATTGTTTCAAAGTTGACCCAGACATTTTACTCTACTTCTAAGTCGATGATCTCTTGAGCGGTCGATTCACGCACACATTCATCTTCCTTTCACCGTCATGGGGTACACAAATCACATTGTCAGTTTGTCACCAACAACTACAGAAGTAAAAACACACTGTACGGCCAGCGGTGAACAGTGTCGTCTGGCTCTGTGCACAAGTACATTCGTTGTCGCCGGGCCACGAAGCTATAGCAACCGACCGACGGATTCGACAGCAACATGCAACGATAGTTTTTTTTCTCTCAAAGCGGATTACTTCCTCCTTTCCGGTTTATAGGGCTCAATTCAAAATTCTCACCAACCAAGATAGATGGTGAATGGTGAAATATTTTTTGTAGTTTGTAAAAGCACCCAATTAATGCTCTTGTTTTTAAAAAAAAATTATGTTTATCAATGCATTAATTGCAATGCATGCATGCATAAAATACATGCATTGGTCAATTTTTTCTTAATACTTGCATGCAATGATTTAATGCATCTTGAAATTTGAATTTATGATGGGGAACAACCAAATTGAGCCTTATAAAATGAAAAAAACTAAAATTTTAAGATAAGCCTTATAAACCGGAAAGGAGGGAGTAGGTCGAACACCGCTATGATCCGCCTCCCCCAAAGCACCCGGCCGGGAAATGGATCGTCTCACGGGGACCATTTGGTTCCATCACGATCATCAATAGCCGAAACAGATAGCTGAGATCGAGATGGAGATGGAGAGGTACACAGCAGAGGCACGTCACGTAGCTGTATTGGTTGTGTACGCGCGCACGGATGCGTAACATGGAGCCGACGCCCGGTCCCCGTCCACGCACACGTGATGCCGTCTAGCTCCCTTCCGCTCGCACATCTCCATCCACCATTGTAGCTGGTGAAGTTACTGCCACACTGTACCGCTAGCTAGGGCTCGATCGCTTAGCTAGCTGCGTGGATTGGCTAGGAGATAGACGCAGTCAGTCTGCTACGTACGGTGGCTAGTAAGGCCAGCGTGTTGCCTGCATTCGTATAAGGTGTATATCTGATCCGTGGATGCTTGAGATGGTAGCTAGCTAGCGGTAACGTACGCAGCATTGTTGCATGGGCAGCTGTGGCCTGTGCTCTGTGGGCATGGAACGCAAGCAACTGAGCCGTGCATGCATGCGTACGTGCTTCGATCATCTAGCGGGGCCAAGGTGTGCATGCACGTGATGTGATCAGCATTGTACAATACGTTCAATAATAAGTCGCTGATTGATTGCATTGGATTGGAGGATCTGGCGACCAGATCGATCGATCAATCGATCCTGCCGTGCCGCTGCCGCCTTCCACGCACAAGCGTGTTGGCCGGCCTGCCGGGATCGAACTTAATCGTGTTTTATTTAATTCATTTCCTGTCCGTCCAGTTTCATCGGCGCATCCTGACGACAATATTTTGCACAGTTTCAAAGACAATATTTTGCACAGTAGCATATACAGGCTGCAGAGTGGTGGAGCTCACGATTTCAGCAGGCCCGGTGTTCGAATTACTTTCTGAAATTTGGAGGGAGAGACTTCGAGCCATGCAGCAGCAGCTAGCAGCCCAGCAGGAGTTCACTCCCACTGACAGAGCCCCCTGGTTTGTGCATGTCGGGTTAAATATATTTCGATCGTTGTCGCTGCAGGCTGGCTGGTGGACGCCGGATCCATGGAAATCGGGGAGGGCACAGGATGAGCGGCCGTACGTATCATGGGCGAACGGGGGCAGAAGAGACAGGATCCGCGTCCCGTGCAGCCGTGCTCTGTCTGCCCCGTCCGCCGCCATAAATTGTTTTGGCGTTTGGTCCTGTCCGGTGGATGGATGTGTTGGGCCAGCGTTCCGGCCCACGTCGCGCGCCGTAGGCCTGGAACCGAGCGAGCGGATCACGGCCGCGCCCTCAAAAACAAAAACCCAAAAGGCCAACACGAAACAACAAACAAACGAACGTCCTGTTCGAGGCCTCTCCCCCGACGCACGCGCGCCGCCCTCCGCCCTCCGCCCGCCCGCCTCAACGTCTGCTCGGCTTGCGCAGATCACCGACCTTCAGTCGGGGGTGCATCGCGATTGCCAAACCAAATCCACGATGGAAGAATCTGCGCCGGCTTCGCGTATGCGGGAGTTTGAGCCGTTCACGGCGCCGTCGCTGGAGGAGCTGCTGCCGCAGCTGTCCAGCGAGGAGCAGGGCAGATTGCAGGGCCACCTGCGCGAGCACGATCGCCTCCGGAGGCGACGGAACAAGAAGTCTCCTCCGTCGCCTTCGTGTTCGTGGGACGATTTCGGGCCCACGGAAGGGTATGTCCCGCCCGCCTCATCCAGGATTTTATATTTTTTAGGTCAACAAAAAAGGTTTATGTTAGGTCCCTGCTTGCTGTGGAGGCTTTCTACATACCTGTTCCTACATTATTAACCCCCTATAAAGTTAACACTGACTGACCTAAATTAAGGACAGCAGCACTTTATTTTAGCTTAAACAGGGTGCGATGCTAAAGTGTGTTGGAGACTGCAGGTAAAATTGATTATGCGATGTCTGCTTGCGGATAGCAAACGTAGATCTAAGGTTATCTCCGTTGGTTGCTGCTGACTCTTCAGCATATAGTTCATATGAACACTTCATTGGTTGCCCTATGTTGGAATGACAGCTTATTCTTTGACAATCGATTGGAATAGAACTGATAGAAACCTTAGAAAAAGCCTTGAAGTGTATATTTTCTGTCATATACCAATCGAGGATGTCCTAACAGCCTGTTTGGTCAACAGACAGGCAGGGGAATGAAAATTTGCACACATCGTGTATGGTAACGACAGGGAGAGAGTATGGGAGTTTAGAGATGAGAAATTGATTTGAAGTCACATTCCTCTGTTTGGCATGTGAAGGCAATTAAAGGTGGGAATTTAAGAGATAATTAACCGCTCCTATTTAATTGATGGGATTAGACAGACAAATAACCAACTTTAAACGTGAAACATGACCCCTCACGGATGTGCCCAACTAACAAAACCTTTTTTTTCTCCGTCGATTCCCGATCTTCGGTTAAATTACCAGGGGTCCCCTAGGGAAGAGATTTGAAGGAGTTGGGCCTCTGAATTTCCCTTCCCTTCTTAATTCCCATGTCCCTGAGTCAATCAAAGGATTTAAAGTGTTACTCCCTTCGTCCGGTGAAAAGTGTACATATAGAAATTTTAAGACAGATTATGAAGTGAAGTAAATAATGCATTGGAAATGTGCAAGTCATTATCTATCTTTTCTTTAATTACCCAACCTCCAATGAGCTAACTGCATGTAAAAAATAAGGAGACCAAGTGTAGAATGTCATTGGTTTTGATTACCGAAGTATTTTTTTTCTACTTTAAAGTGAATTGGGAAAATAGAAATACACTTTTTTTGGACAAATTTAAGAGCCAAACGTACACTCTTCACCACACGGAGGGAGTAGTTACCTTAAACTCCCATTCCGTGGCTCCAACTCCCCGCAACCAAACACGCCGACAAGGGTGTTTATGGAGGGACTATGCATGGTAAGTAGGTTTTTACTCCAATTCCTTGTTTGGTATATGATGAGAATTGATGTGGGAAAAAACTTTGCTCGCGAATTAACAAGGTACCCCCTGTGAAGAAATTGGTGGGAATTTGCTTCCTCAACTCTCATTCCCCTTTCCACCTTAAACTCTCATTCCCTCTAATCAAATAGTGGACTTTTAATCTTCTCAGCCCTCAACTCCCATTCCCCTCCACCACGTCACCCACCCTCACCAATGCGCAAATGGAGGTTTGTTGTTGGTCAAGGGAGTTGACTGTTACTCGACATTGTTACTGAAGTGCGAGACACACCATGTCAGGTGGCACTCTCACAGTCGGTCATGTGTGTGTGCCCGCATGCATGAGTAGTCACATCGTGGTCATGTCGGCGCTTTCACACACAGGGATTACGCACCGTGCGGTTTCCCATACGAGAAGTCGCGTCGTCGGCGTGCCCGCCAGGCGCCTATTAATGCTTCTTTTTATAGCCGCGCGCGGCGGACCGGCGTTCACTGATACGTCTCCAATGTATCTATACTTTTTGATTGCTCCATGCTATATTATCTTCTGTTTCGGACATTATTGGGCTTTGTTATACACTTTTATACTATTTTTGGGACTAACCTATTAACCGGAGGCCCAGCCCAGAATTGCTGTTTTTTGCCTATTTCAGAGTTTCGCAGAAAAAGAATATCAAACGGAGTCCAAACGGAATGAAACCTTCGGGAACGTGATTTTCGGAACGAACATGATCCAGAGGACTTGGACCCTACGTCAAGAAAGCTACCAGGAAGCCACGAGGTAGGGGGGCGTGCCTACCCTTTGGGCGCGCCCTCCACCCTCGTGGGCCCCACGTTGCTCCACCGACGTACTCCTTCCTCCTATATATACCTACGTACCCCCAATCGATCAGAGACGGAGGCAAAAACCTAATTCCACCGCCGCAACCTTCTGTACCCGTGAGATCCCATCTTGGGGCCTGTTCCGGAGCTTCACCGGAGGGGGCATCGATCACGGAGGGCTTCTACATCAACACCATAGCCTCTCCGATGAAGTGTGACTAGTTTACCTCAGACCTTCGGGTCCATAGTTATTAGCTAGATGGATTCTTCTCTCTTTTTGGATCTCAATACAATGTTCTCCCCCCCTCTCATGGAGATCTATTCGATTTAATCTTCTTTTGTTGTGTGTTTGTTGAGATCGATGAATTATGGGTTTCTGATAAAGTTTATCTATGAATAATATTTGAATCTTGTGAATTCTTTTATGTATGATTGGTTATCTTTGCAAGTCTCTTTGAATTATCAGTTTGGTTTGGCCTACTAGATTGATCTTTCTTGCAATGGGAGAAGTGCTTAGCTTTGGGTTCAATCTTGCGGTGTCCTTTCCCAGTGACAGTAGGGGCAGCAAGGCACGTATTGTATTATTGTCATCAAGGATAACAAGATGGTTTTTTTACCATATTGCATGAATTTATCCCTCTACATCATGTCATCTTGCTTAAGGCGCTACTTTGTTCTTATGAACTTAATACTCTAGATGCATGCTGGATAGCGGTCGATGTGTGGAGTAATAGTAGTAGATGCAGGCAGGAGTCGGTCTACTTGTTTCGTACGTGATGCCTATATACATGATCATGGCTAGATATTCTCATAACTATGCTCAATTCTGTCAATTGCTCAACAGTAATTTGTTCACCCACCGTAAATACTTATGCTCTCGAGAGAAGCCACTAGTGAAACCTATGGCCCCCGGGTCTATTTTCCATCATATTAATCTTCCAACACTTAGCTATTTCCGTTGCCTTTTATTTTACTTTGCATCTTTATCACAAAAATACCAAAAATATTATCTTATCATATCTATCAGATCTCACTCTCGTAAGTGACCGTGTAGGGATTGACAACCCTTTATCGCGTTGGTTGCGAGGATTTATTTGTTTGTGTAGGTGCGAGGGACTCGTGTGTAGCCTCCTACTGGATTGATACCTTGGTTCTCAAAAACTGAGGGAAATACTTACGCTACTTTGCTGCATCACCCTTTCCTCTTGAAGGGAAAACCAACGCAGTGCTCAAGAGGTAGCAAGAAGTATTTCTGGCGCCGTTGCCGGGGAGGTCTACGCAAAAGTCAACATACCAAGTACCCATCACAAACCCTTATCTCCCGCATTACATTATTCGCCATTTGCCTCTCGTTTTCCTCTCCCCCACTTCACCCTTGCCGTTTTATTCATCCTCTCTTTTTCGTTCGCCTCTTTTTGTTCGCTTCTTGTTTGCTCGTGTGTTGGATTGCTTGCTTGTCACGATGGCTCAAGATAATACCAAATTATGTGACTTTACCAATACCAACAATAATGATTTCCTTAGCACTCTGATTGCTCCTCTTACCGATACTGAATCTTGTGAAATCAATGCTGCTTTGTTGAATCTTGTCATGAAAGATCAATTCGCCGGCCTTCCTAGTGAAGATGCCGCTACTCATTTAAATAGCTTCGTTGATTTGTGTGATATGCAAAAGAAGAAAGATGTGGACAATGATATTGTTAAATTGAAGCTATTCCCTTTTTCGCTTAGAGATCGTGCTAAAGCTTAGTTTTCATATTTGCCTAAAAATAGTATTGATTCTTGGAATAAGTGCAAAGATGCTTTTATCTCTAAGTATTTTCCTCCTGCTAAGATTATCTCTCTTATAAACGATATTATGAATTTTAAGCAACTTGATCATGAACATGTTGCACAAGCTTGGAAGAGGATGAAATTAATGATACGTAATTGCCCTACGCATGGTTTGAATTTGTGGATGATTATACAATTTTTTTATGCCGGATTGAATTTTGCTTCTAGAAATCTTTTAGATTCGGCCGCGGGATGCACTTTTATGGAAATCACTTTAGGAGAAGCTACTAAACTCCTAGATAATATTATGGTTAATTATTCTCAATGGCACACTGAAAGATCTACTACTAAAAAAGTGTATGCGATAGAAGAAATTAATGTTTTGAGTGGAAAGATGGATGACCTTATGAAATTATTTGCTACTAAGAGTGTTTCTTCTGATCCTAATGATATGCCTTTGTCTACTTTGATTGAGAATAATAATGAATCTTTGGATGTAAATTTTGTTGGTAGGAATAATTTTGGTAACAACGCGTATAGAGGAAACTTTAATCCTAGGCCTTATCCTAGTAATTCCTCTAATAATTATGGTAATTCCTACAACAACTCTTATGAAAATTTTAATAAGATGCCCTCTGAATTTGAGACTAGTGTTAAGGAATTTATGAATTCGCAAAAGAATTTCAATGCTTTGCTTGAAGAAACATTGCTTAAAGTTGATGAATTGGCTAGGAATGTTGATAGAATTTCTCTTGATGTTGATTCCTTGAAACTTAGATCTATTCCACCTAAGCATGATATCAATGAGTCTCTCAAAGCCATGAGAATTTGCATTGATGAGTGCAAAGAAAGAACCGCTAGGATGCGTGCTAAGAAAGATTGCTTTATAAAAGCGTGTTCTTCTAATTTTTATGAAAACAAAGATGAAGATCTAAAAGTTATTGATGTGTCCCCTATTAAACCTTTACCTAGAAGGCGTTCCAGAAATTCGGAGTTTTTAGATCTTGATGCTAAAATTGATAAAAGTGGGATTGAAGAGATCAAAACATTAGATATTAATGAACCCACTATTTTGGATTTCAAGGAATTTAATTATGATAATTGCTCCTTGATAGATTGTATTTCCTTGTTGCAATCCGTGCTAAATTCTCCTCATGCTTATAGTCAAAATAAAGCCTTTACCAAACATATCGTTGATGCTTTGATGCAATCTTATGAAGAAAAACTTGAGTTGGAAGTTTCTATTCCTAGAAAACTCTATGATGAGTGGGAACCTACTATTAAAATTAAAATTAAAGATCATGAATGCTACGCTTTGTGTGATTTGGGTGCTAGTGTTTCCACGATTCCAAAAACTTTGTGTGATTTTCTAGGTTTTTGTGATTTTGATGATTGCTCTTTAAACTTGCACCTTACGGATTCCACTATTAAGAAACCTATGGGAAGAATTAATGATGTTCTTATTGTTGCAAATAGGAACTATGTGCCTGTAGATTTTATTGTTCTTGACATAGATTGCAATCCTTCATGTCCTATTATTCTTGGTAGACCTTTCCTTAGAACGATTGGTGCAATCATTGATATAAAGGAAGGGAATATTAGATTCCAATTTCCATTAAAAAAAGGCATGAAACACTTCCCTAGGAAGAAAATAAAATTACCATATGAATCTATTATGAGAGCCACTTATGGATTGCCTACTGAGGATGGCAATACCTAGATCTATCCTTGCTATTATGCCTAGCTAGGGGCGTTAAACGATAGCGCTTGTTGGGAGGCAACCCAATTTTATTTTTAGTTTTTTTTTTGCTTTTTGCTTCTGTTTAGGAATAAATATTTGTTCTAGCCTCTGGTTAGATGTGTTTTTATGTTTTAATTAGTGTTTGTGCCAAGTTAAACCTATATGATCTTCTTGGATGATAGTTATTTGATCTTGCAGAAAATTCCAGAAACTTTCTGTTCACAAAAATAATTGTTAAAAATCACCAGAACGTGATAAAATATTGATTCCAATTTCTGCTGATCAATAAACAAATTGTCTAGGTCTTCCTATTTTGGATGATTTTTTGAGGTTCCAGAAGTTTGCGTTAGTTACAGATTACTACAGACTGTTCTGTTTTTGACAGATTCTGTTTTTCGTGTGTTGTTTGCCTATTTTGATGAATCTATGGCTAGTAAAAGAGTTTATAAACCGTAGAGAAGTTGGAATACAGTAGGTTTAACACCAATATAAATAAAGAATGAGTTCACTACAGTACCTTGAAGTGGTCTTTTGTTTTCTTTCGCTAACGGAGGTCACGAGATTTTCTGCTGAGTTTTGTGTTGTGAAGTTTTCAAGTTTTGGGTGAAAAATTTGATGGATTATGGAACAAGGAGTGGCAAGAGCCTAAGCTTGGGGATGCCCATGGCACCCCCAAGATAATCTAAGGACACCTAAAATCCAAAGCTTGGGGATGCCCCGGAAGGCATCCCCTCTTTCGTCTACTTCCATCGGTAACTTTACTTGGAGCTATATTTTTATTCACCACATGATATGTGTTTTGCTTGGAGCGTCTTGTATGATTTGAGTTTTTTTAGTTTACCACATTCATCCTTGCTGTACACACCTTTTGATAGAGACACACATGATTCGGAAATTATTAGAATACTCTATGTGCTTCACTTATATCTTTTGAGTTATATAGTTTTTGCTCTAGTACTTCACTTATATCCTTTAGAGCACGGTGGTGGATTTGTTTTATAGAAACTATTGATCTCTCATGCTTCACTTAGATTATTTTGAGAGTCTTAAATAGCATGGTAATTTGCTTAAATAATCCCAATATGCTAGGTATTCAAGAATATTAAAAACTTTCTTATGAGTGTTTTGAATACTAAGAGAAGTTTGATGCTTGATGATTGTTTTGAGACATGGAGGTAGTGATATTAAAGTTGTGCTAGTTGAGTAGTTGTGAATTTGAGAAATACTTGTGTTGAAGTTTGCAAGTCCCGTAGCATGCACGTATGGTAAACGTTATGTAACAAATTTGAAACATGAGGTGTTCTTTGATTGTCCTCCTTATGAGTGGCGGTCGGGGACGAGCAATGGTCTTTTCCTACCAATCTACCCCCCTAGGAGCATGCGCGTAGTGCTTGGTTTTTGATGACTTGCAGATTTTTGCAATAAGTATGTGAGTTCTTTATGACTAATGTTGAGTCCATGTATTATACGCACTCTCACCTTTCCATCAATGCTAGCCTCTTCGGTACCGTGCATTGCCCTTTCTCATATAGAGAGTTGGTGCAAACTTCGCCGGTGCATCCAAACCCCGTGATATGATACGCTCTTTCACACATAAACCTCCTTATATCTTCCTCAAAACAGCCACCATACCTACCTATTATGGCATTTCCATAGCCATTCCGAGATATATTGCCATGCAACTTTCCACCGTTTCGTTTATCTTGACACGTTCATCATTGTCATATTGCTTTGCATGATCATGTAGTTGACATAGTATTTGTGGCAAAGCCACCGTTCATAATTCTTTCATACATGTCACTCTTGGTGCATTGCATATCCCGGTACACTGCCGGAGGCATTCATATAGAGTCATACTTTGTTCTAGTGTCGAGTTGTAATCATTGAGTTGTAAATAAATAGAAGTGTGATGATCATCATTTTCTAGAGCATTGTCCCAAGTGAGGAATAAAAAAAAGGAGAGAGAAAGGCCATAAAAAAAGAAGGCCCAAAAAAATGAATGAGAGAAAAAGAGAGAAGGGACAATGTTACTATCCTTTTACCACACTTGTGCTTCAAAGTAGCACCATAATCTTCATGATAGAGAGTCTCTTGTTTTGTCACTTTCATATAATAGTGGGAATTTTTCATTATAGAACTTGGCTTGTATATTCCAACAATGGGCCTCCTCAAGTGCCCTAGGTCTTCGTGAGCAAGCAAGTTGGATGCACACCCACTTAGTTTCTTTTGTTGAGCTTTCATATATTTTTAGCTCTAGTGCATCCGTTGCATGGCAATCCCTACTCCTTGCATTAACATCAATCGATGGGCATCTCCATAGCTCATTGATTAGCCTCGTTGATGTGAGACTTTCTCCTTTTTTTGTCTTCTCCACATAACCCCCATCATTATATTCTATTCCACCCATAGTGCTATATCCATGGCTCACACTCATGTGTTGCGTGAAGGTTGAAAAAGTTTGAGAGTACTAAAGTATGAAACAATTGCTTGGCTTGTCATCGGGGTTGTGCATGATGAGAGCATTCTTGTGTGACGAAAATGGAGCATGACTAAACTATATGATTTTGTAGGGATGAACTTTCTTTGGCCATGTTATTTTGAGAGGACATAATTGCTTAGTTATTATGCTTGAAGTATTATTACTTTTATGTCAATATGAACTTTTATCTTGAATCTTTCGGATCTGAATATCCATACCACAATTAAGAAGAATTACATTGAAATTATGCCAAATAACATTCCACATCAAAAATTCCGTTTTTATCATTTACCTACTCGAGGACGAGCAGGAATTAAGCTTGGGGATGCTTGATACGTCTCCAACGTATCTATAATTTTTGATTGCTCCATGCTATATTATCTTCTGTTTTGGACATTATTGGGCTTTGTTATACACTTTTATATTATTTTTGGGACTAACCTATTAACCGGAGGCCCAACCCAGAATTGCTGTTTTTTTGCCTATTTTAGAGTTTCGCAGAAAAAGAATATCAAACGGAGTCCAAACGGAATGAAACCTTCGGGAACGTGATTTTCGGAACGAACATGATCCAGAGGACTTGGACCCTACATCAAGAAAGCTACCAGGAAGCCACGAGGTAGGGGGGCGTGCCTACCCTTTGGGCGCGCCCTCCACCCTCATGGGCCCACGTTGCTCCACCGACGTACTCCTTCCTCCTATATATACCTACGTACCCCCAAACGATCAGAGACGGAGGCAAAAACCTAATTCCACCACCGCAACCTTCTGTACCCGTGAGATCCCATCTTGGGGCCTCTTCCGGAGCTTCGCCGGAGGGGGCATCGATCACGGAGGGCTTCTACATCAACACCATAGCCTCTCCGATGAAGTGTGAGTAGTTTACCTCAGACCTTCGGGTCCATAGTTATTAGCTAGATGGATTCTTCTCTCTTTTTGGATCTCAATACAATGTTCTCCCCCTCTCTCGTGGAGATCTATTCGATGTAATCTTCTTTTGCGGTGTGTTTGTTGAGATCGATGAATTGTGGGTTTATGATAAAGTTTATCTATGAATAATATTTGAATCTTGTGAATTCTTTTATGTATGATTGGTTATCTTTGCAAGTCTCTTTGAATTATCAGTTTGGTTTGGCCTACTAGATTGATCTTTCTTGCAATGGGAGAAGTGCTTAGCTTTGGGTTCAATCTTGCGGTGTCCTTTCCCAGTGACAGTAGGGGCAGCAAGGCACGTATTGTATTGTTGCCATCGAGGATAACAAGATGGGATTTTTATCATATTGCATGAATTTTATCCCTCTACATCATGTCATCTTGCTTAAAGCGTTACTCTGTTCTTATGAACTTAATACTCTAGATGCATGCTGGATAGCGGTTGATGTGTGGAGTAATAGTAGTAGATGTAGGCAGGAGTCGGTCTACTTGTTTCGGACGTGATGCCTATATACATGATCATGCCTAGATATTCTCATAACTATGCTCAATTTCTATCAATTGCTCAACAGTAATTTGTTCACCCATCGTAAATAGTTATGCTCTCGAGAGAAGCCACTAGTGAAACCTATGACCCCCGGGTCTATTTTCCATCATATTAATCTTCCAACACTTAGCTATATCCGTTGCCTTTTATTTTACTTTGCATCTTTATCACAAAAATACCAAAAATATTATCTTATCATATCTATCAGATCTCACTCTCGTAAGTGATCATGTAGGGATTGACAACCCCTTATCGCGTTGGTTGCGAGGATTTATTTGTTTGTGTAGGTGCGAGGGACTCGTGTGTAGCCTCCTATTGGATTGATACCTTGGTTCTCAAAAACTGAGGGAAATACTTACGCTACTTTGCTGCATCACCCTTTCCTCTTCAAGGGAAAACCAACGCAGTGCTCAAGAGGTAGCATTCACACACTCCTGTCCCAATCCCCTCACCTCCCCTCGCCGGCCCATAGCCTTCTTCGCCGTGTGCCTTCACCAAACCTTAGCTATCTCCCTTTCCGCAGCCGCAGCAATGGCCAGCCACAATGGTGGGGCGGGAACCAGTAGTTGGGGACGATGCCGCGCGCTGTTCATTCCCGGCATGCCGCTCACCCTCTGAGTCGACGAAGCGTCGCTCCTCGCCCACCGCGACGCGCGTGTCGGCCGGATGGCACCTGAGCATTGGGGGGCTCGCGATGGAGCATGTCGCCACCGTCGGCACGCCGGCCATGTCACGCGCAATACACGTGTTTCGGCAAAGCCTACCACCGGAGGAGCGGTCCAAACCACGCTACGGGCCTAGCAGCCAATGATGGACGCATACCCTAGCGAAGGATAATGCCACTCGCATCCAGCACTATGACAAACGCTATCCAGTGTCGCGGAACAACATTGACGAGTTGTACTTCTGGGAAGGGCATACCTTCCCTAATGTCATGGCCGCATGCCGTGCCAGCTCGGCCTGGACAAGCACGGTCGGGTTTTGCCGCCGCGGTCCACGCCCATGTTTGCAAGAGGCAGCTGCGGTGCCAGCAATAGTGGGGGCCTTCGCGTTACGTCGGGGACGAGCTCTTTACTGCGGCGGCTTGGGCATCCGAAGGCAGGAGCCCGGGACAAGCTCCCGTGGTGATGGCTGATGACCCACAAGTATAGGGGATCAACCGTAGTATTTTCAATAAGTAAGAGTGTCGAACCCAACAAGGAGCAGAAGGAAATAACAAGTGCTTTTCAGCAAGGTGTTCTCTGCAAGCACTGAAATTGTCGGTAACCAATAGTTTGATAGCAAGATAATTTCTAACGAGCAAGTAATAGTAATGGTAAATAAAGTGCAGCAAGGTAGCCCAATCCTTCGGTGGCAAAGGACAGGCCAAAACGGTCTCTTATGATAAGCAAAGCGTTCTTGAGGGTACACGGGAATTTCATCATATCACTTTCATCATGTTGGTTTGATTTGTGTTCGCTACTTTGATAATTTGATATGTGGGTGGACCGGTGCTTAGGTGCTCTTCTTACTTGAACAAACCTCCCACTTATGATTAACCCCCTCGCAAGCATCCGTAACTACGAGAAAAATATTAAGATAAAATATAACCATAGCATTAAACTTTTGGATCCAAATTAGTCCCTTACCAAGGAGCGCATCAACTAGGGTTTAAGTTTCTGCCACTCTAGCAACCCATCATATAATAACTACTCCACAATGCATTCCCTTAGGCCCAAATATGGTGAAGTGCCATGTAGTCTACGTTCACATGACACCACTAAGGGAATCACAACATACATATCATCAAAATATCGAACACATATCAAGTTCACATGATTACTTGCAACATGACTTCTCCCGTGACCTCAAGAACAAAAGTAACTACTCACAAATAATAATCATGCTCAAGATCAGAGGGGTATTAAATAGCATAATGGATCTGAACATATAATCTTCCACCAAATAAACCATATAGTAATCAACTACAAGATGTAATCAACACTACTAGTCACCCACAAGCACCAATCTAAGGTTCTGGTACAAAGATTGAACACAAGATGAACTAGGGTTTGAGAGGAGATGGTGATGTTGAAGATGTTAATGGATATGGCCCTCCCAAATATGGGAGAGTTGTTGGTGATGACGATGACGATGATTTCCCCCTCCGGGAGGGAACTTCTCCCGGCGGAATCACTCCGCCGAAGGGCAAAAGTGCTCCTGCCCAAGTTCCGCCTCGAGACGGCGGCGTTTCGTACCGAAAGTCCTCCCTTATTTTTCTAGGTCAAAATAACTTATATACCAGAAGAGGGGCACCAGAGGTGGGTCGAGGAGGGCACAACCCACCAGGGCGCGCCTGGGGGGCCTGGCGCGCCCAGGTGGGTTGTGCCTGAGGGAATCCTGGACTAAGGGGTCCTCGGGCGTCCGGCCTGTTAGCCATGGGCCGGACTGATGGGCTGTGAAGATATGAAGACCGAAGACTCTCAACGTGTCCAGATGGGACTCTCCTTTGCGTGGAAGGCAAGCTTGGCGATTAAACATGAAGATTCCTTTCTCTGTAACCGACTTTGTGTAACCCTAGATCCCTCCGGTGTCTATATAAACCGGAGGGTTAGGTCTATAGGACCGAATACTCATTACCATAGTCATACATGCTAGACTTCTAGGGTTTAGCCATTACGATCTCGTGGTAGATCAACTCTTGTAATACTCATATTCATCAAGATCAATCAAGCAGGAAGTAGGGTATTACCTCCATAGAGAGGGCCTGAACCTAGGTAAACATTGTGTCCCCCATCTCCTGTTACCATCGATCCTAGACGCACAGTTCGGGACCCCCTACCCGAGATCCGCCGGTTTTGACACCGACATTGGTGCTTTCATTGAGAGTTCCACCGTGCCGTCGTGAAGAGGTTTGATGGCCCATTCGATCATCTACAACGACACTGTCCAAGGAGAAGTCTTCCTTCCTGGACAGACCTTCGTATTCAGCGGCTTCGCACTGCAGGCCAAATCGCTTGGCCATCTGGAGCAGATCGAAAGCTACGCCCCTGGCCATCAGGTCGATTCGGGAGCTTGAATTACGTCGCGGACATCCGCGGAGACTTGATCTTCGACGGATTCGAGACCGCGGCAGCCGCTCTGTTGGGGAACGTAGTAATTTCAAAAATTTCCTACGCACACGCAAGATCATGGTGATGCATAGCAACGAGAGTGGAGAGTGTTGTCCACGTACCCTCGTAGACCGAAAGCGGAAGCGTTAGCACAACGCGGTTGATGTAGTCGTACGTCTTCACGATCCTACTGATCAAGTACCGAACGCACGGCACCTCCGAGTTTAGCACACGTTCAGCCCGATGACGTCCCTTGAACTCCGATCCAGCCGAGTGTTGAGGGAGAGTTTCGTCAGCACGACGGCGTGGTGACGATGATGATGTTATACCGATGCAGGGCTTCACCTAAGCACCGCTACAGTATTATCGAGGTGGACTATGGTGGAGGGGGGTACCGCACATGGCTAAAAGATCAAACGATCAATTGTTGTGTCTATGGGGTGCCCCCCTCCCCCGTATATAAAGGAGTGGAGGAGGGGGAGGGCCGGCCCTCTCTATGGCGCGCCCTAGGAGGAGTCCTACTCCCACCGGGAGTAGGATTCCCCCCCTTCCAAGTAGTAGGAGTAGGAGTCAAGGAAAGGGGAGAGAGAAGAGAAGGAAGGAGGGGGCGCAGCCCCTCCCTCTAGTCCAATTCGGACTAGGCCTTGGGGGGGGGGGGCGCGCCCAGCCTCTCCTCTCTCTTTCCCCTAAAGCCCAATAAGGCCCATATACTCCCCGGCGAATTCCCGTAACTCTCCGGTACTCCGAAAAATACCCGAATCACTCGGAACCTTTCCGATGTCCGAATATAGTCGTCCAATATATCGATCTTTACGTCTCGACCATTTCGAGACTCCTCTTCATGTCCCCGATCTCATCCGGGACTCCGAACTTCCTTCGGTACATCAAAACACATAAACTCATAATATAACTATCATCGAACTTTAAGCGTGCGGACCCTACGGGTTCGAGAACAATGTAGACATGAATGAGACACGTCTCCGGTCAATAACCAATAGCGGAACCTGGATGCTCATATTGGCTCCCACATATTCTACGAAGATCTTTATCGGTTAAACCGCATAACAACATAAGTTGTTCCCTTTGTCATCGGTATGTTACTTGCCCGAGATTCGATCGTCGGTATCTCAATACCTAGTTCAATCTCGTTACCGGCAAGTCTCTTTACTCGTTCCGTAATACATCATCCCGCAACTAACTCATTAGTTGCAATGCTTGCAAGGCTTAAGTGATGTGCATTACCGAGTGGCCCCAGAGATACCTCTCCGACAATCGGAGTGACAAATCCTATTCTCGAAATACGCCAACCCAACAAGTACCTTTGGAGACACCTGTAGAGCACCTTTATAATCACCCAGTTATGTTGTGACGTTTGGTAGCACACAAAGTGTTCCTCCGGTAAATGGGAGTTGCATAATCTCATAGTCATGGGAACAATGATAAGTCATGAAGAAAGCAATAGCAGAATACTAAACAATCGTGTGCTAAGCTAACGGAATGGGTCAAGTCAATCACATCATTCTCCTAATGATGTGACCCCGTTAATCAAATGACAACTCATGTCTATGGCTAGGAAACATAACCATCTTTGATCAACGAGCTAGTCAAGTAGAGGCATACTAGTGACACTCTGTTTGTCTATGTACTCACACATGTATTATGTTTCCGGTTAATACAATTCTAGCATGAATAATAAACATTTATCATGAAATAAGGAAATAAATAATAACTTTATTATTGCCTCTAGGCATATTTCCTTCAGTCTCCCACTTGCACTAGAGTCAATAATCTAGTTCACATCACCATGTGATTTAATACCAATAGTTCACATCACCATGTGATTAACACCCATAGTTCACATCGTCATGTGACCAACACCCAAAGGGTTTACTAGAGTCAGCAATCTAGTTCACATCGCCATGTGATTAACACCCAAAGAGTACAAAGGTGTGATCATATTTTGCTTGTGAGAGAAGTTTAGTCAACGGGTCGACGTCTGCCAAATTCAAATCCGTATGTATTTTGCAAATTTCTATGTCAACAATGCTCTGCACGGAGCTACTCTAGCTAATTGCTCCCACTTTCAATATGTATCTAGATTGAGACTTAGAGTCATCTGGATCAGTGTCAAAAATTTGCATCAACGTAACCATTTACGAAGAACCTTTTTGTCACCTCCATAATCGAGAAACATATCCTTATTCCACTAAGGATAATTTTGACCGCTGTCCAGTGATCTACTCCTAGATCACTATTATACTCCCTTGCCAAAATCAGTGTAGGGTATACAATAGATCTGGTACACAGCATGACATACTTAATAGAACCTATGGCCAAGGCATAGGGAATGACTTTCATTCTCCTTCTATCTTCTGCCGTGGTCGGGCTTTGAGTCTTACTCAATTTCACACCTTGTAACACAGGCAAGAACTCTTTCTTTGACTGTTCCATTTTGAACTACTTCAAAATCTTGTCAAGGTATGTACTCATTGAAAAAACTTATCAAGCGTCTTGATCTATCTCTATAGATCTTGATGCTCAATATGTAAGCAGCTTCACCGAGGTGTTTCTTTGAAAAACTCCTTTCAAATACTCCTTTATGCTTTGCAGAATAATTCTACATTATTTCCGATCAACAATATGTCATTCACATATAGTTATCAGAAATGCTGTAGTGCTCGCACTCACTTTCTTGTAAATACAGGCTTCGCCGCAAGTCTGTATAAAACTATATCCTTTGATCAACTTATCAAAGCGTATATTCCAACTCCGAGATGCTTGCACCAGTCTATAGATGGATCGCTGGAGCTTGCATATTTTGTTAGCACCTTTAGGATTGACAAAACCTTCTGGTTGCATCATATACAACTCTTCTTTAATAAATCCATTAAGGAATGCAGTTTTGTTTATCCATTTGCCAGATTTCATAAAATGCGGGAATTCCTAACATGATTCGGACAGACTTAAGCATCGCTACGAGTGAGAAGGTCTCATCGTAGTCAACTCCTTGAACTTTGTCAAAACCTTTTTCGACAAGTCTAGCTTTGTAGATAGTAACACTACTATCAGCGTCTGTCTTCCTCTTGCAGATCCATTTATTTTCTATGGCTCGCCGATCATCGGGCAAGTCAATCAAAGTCCATACTTTGTTCTCATACGTGGATCCCATCTCAGATTTCATGGCCTCATGCCATTTTGCGGAATCTGGGCTCATCATTGCTTCCTCATAGTTTGTAGGTTCGTCATGGTCAAGTAACCCGACCTCCAGAACAGGATTACCGAACCACTATGGTGCGGACCTTACTCTGGCTGTCCTACGAGGTTCGGTAGTAACTTGATCTGAAGTTTCATGATCATCATCATTAACTTCCTCACTAATTGGTGTAGGCATCACTAGAACTGATTTCTGTGATGAACTTCTTTCCAATAAGGGAGCAGGTACAATTACCTCATCAAGTTCTACTTTCCTCCCACTCACTTCTTTCGAGAGAAACTCTTTCTCTAGAAAGGATCCATTCTTAGCAACGAATATTTTGCCATCGGATCTGTGATTAGAAGGTGTACCCAACAGTCTCCTTTGGGTATCCTATGAAGACGCATTTCTCCGATTTGGGTTCGAGCTTATCAGGTTGAATTTTTTTCACATAAGCATCGCAACTCCAAACTTTAAGAAACGACAACTTTGGTTTCTTGCTTAACCACAGTTCATACGGTGGCGTCTCAACAGATTTAGATGGTGCCCTTTTTAACGTGAATGCAGCTGTCTCTAATGCATAACCCCAAAACGATAGTGGTAAATCGGTAAGAAACATCATAGATTGCACTATATCCAATAAAGTACAGTTATGATGTTCGGACACACCATTACGCTGTGGTGTTCCAGGTGGCGTGAGTTGCGAAACTATTCCACATTGTTTCAAATGAAGACCAAACTCGTAACTCAAATATTCTCCTCCACAATCAGATTGTAGAAACTTTATTTTCTTGTTACGATGATTTTCCACTTCACTCTGAAATTATATGAACTTTTCAAATGTTTCAGACTTATGTTTCATCAAGTAGATATACCCGTATCTGCTCAAATCATCTGTGAAGGTCAAAAAATAATGATACCCGCCGCGAGCCTCAACACTCATCGGATCACACACATCAGTATGTATTATTTCCAATAAGTCAGTTGCTCGCTCCATTGTTTCGGAGAACGGAGTCTTAGTCATCTTGCCCATAAGGCATGGTTCGCAAGCATCAAGTGATTCATAATCAAGTGATTCCAAAATCTCATCATCATGGAGTTTCTTCATGCGCTTTACACCAATATGACCTAAATGGCAGTGCCACAAATAAGTTGCACTATCATTATTAACTTTGCATCTTTTGGCTTCAATATTATGAATATGTGTATCACTACGACCGAGATCCAACAAACTATTTTCATTGGGTGTATGACCATCGAAGGTTTTATTCATGTAAATAGAACAACAATTATTCTCTGACTTTAAATGAATAACCGTATTGCAATAAACATGATAAAATCATATTCATGCTCAACGCAAATGCCAAATAACATTTATTTAGGTTTAACACTAATCCCGAAAGTATAGGGAGTGTGCGATGATGATCATATCAATCTTGGAACCACTTCCAGCACACATCGTCACTTCACCCTCAACTAGTCTCTGTTTATTCTGTAACTCTTGTTTTGAGTTACTAATTTTTTAGCAACCAAACAAGTATCAAATACCCAGGGGCTACTATAAACACTAGTAAGGTACACATTAATAACCTGTATATCAAATATACCCTTGTTCACTTTGCCATCCTTCTGATCCACCAAATATTCAGGGCATTTCCGCTTCCAGTGACCATTCTCTTTGCTGTAGAAGCACTTAGTCTCAGGCTTAGGTACAGACTTGGGCTTCTTCACTTGAGTAGCAACTTGCTTGCCGTTCTTCTTGAAGTTCCCCTTCTTCCCTTTGCCCTTTTCGTGAAACTAGTGGTCTTGTCAACCATCAACACTTGATGCTTTTCTTGATTTCTACCTTCGTCAATTTCAGCATCACGAAGAGCTTGGGAATCATTTCCGTTATCCCTTGCATATTATAGTTCATCACGAAGTTCTAGCAACTTGGTGATAGTGACTAGAGAACTCTGTCAATCACTATCTTATCTGGAAGATTAACTCCCACTTGATTCAAGTGATGTAGTACTCAGACATTCTGAGCACATGCTCACTAGCTGAGCAATTCTCCTCCATCTTGTACGCAAAGTACTGTCAGAGGTCTCATACCTCTCGACACGGGCATGAGTATGAAATACCAATTTCAACTCTTGGAACATCTTATATGCTCCGTGGTGTTCAAAACATTTTGAAGTCCCGGTTCTAAGCCGTATAGCATGGTGCACTAAACTATCAAGTAGTCATCATACCGAGCTTTTGTCAAAACGTTCATAACATCTGCATCTGCTCCTGCAATTGGTCTGTCACCTAGCGGTGCATTAAGGACATAATTCTTCTGTGCAGTAATGAGGATAATCCTCAGATCACGGATCCAATCCGCATCATTGCTACTAACATCTTTCAACATAGTTTTCTCTAGGAACATATTAAAATAAAACAGGGAAGCTAAACGCGAGCTATTGATCTACAACATAGATATGCTAATACTACCAGGACTAAGTTCATGATAAATTTAAGTTCAATTAATCATATTACTTAAGAACTCCCACTTAGATAGACATCTCTCTAATCATCTAAGTGATCACGTGATCCAAATCAACTAAACCATGTCCGATCATCACGTGAGATGGAGTAGTTTCAATGGTCAACATCACTATGTGATCATATCTACTATATGGTTCATGCTTGACCTTTCGGTCTTAGTGTTCCGAGGCCATATCTGGATATGCTAGGCTCGTCAAGTTTAACCTGAGTATTCTGCGTGTGCAAAACTGGCTTGCACCCGTTGTAGATGGACGTAGAGCTTATCACACCCGATCATCACGTGGTGTCTGGGCACGACGAACTTTGGCAACGGTGCATACTCAGGGAGAACACTTTTATCTTGAAATTTAGTGACAGATCATCTTATAATGCTACAGTCAATCAAAGCAAGATAAGATGCATAAAAGATAAACATCACATGCAATCAATATAAGTGATATGATATGGCCATCATCATCTTGTGCTTGAGATCTCCATCTCCGAAGCACCGTCATGATCACCATCGTCATCGGCGCGACACCTTGATCTCCATCGTAGCATCGTTGTCGTCACGCCAATCTTATGCTTCTACGACTATCGCTACCGCTTAGTGATAAAGTCAAGCATTACAGGGCGATTGCATTGCATACAATAAAGCGACAACCATATGGCTCCTGCCAGTTGCCGATAACTCGGTTACAAAACACGATCATCTCATACAATAAAATTTAGCATCATGCTTTGACCATATCACATCACAACATGCCCTGCAAAAACAAGTTAGACGTCCTCTACTTTGTTGTTGCAAGTTTTACGTGGCTGCTACGGGCTTCGCAAGAACCGTTCTTACCTACGCATCAAAACCACAACGATAGTTTGTCAAGTTGGTGCTGTTTTAACCTTCAAAAGGACTGGGCGTAGCCACACTCGGTTCAACTAAAGTTGGAGAAACTAACACCTGCCAGCCACCTGTGTGCAAAGCACGTCGGTAGAACCAGTCTCGCGTAAGCGTACGCGTAATGTCGGTCCGGGCCGCTTCATCCAACAATACCGCCGAACCAAAGTATGACATGCTGGTAAGCAGTATGACTTATATCGCCCACAACTCACCTGTGTTCTACTCGTGCATATGACATCTACGCATAAAAGCAGGCTCTGATACCACTGTTGGGGAACGTAGTAATTTCAAAAATTTCCTACGCACACGCAAGATCATGGTGATGCATGGCAACGAGAGGGGAGAGTGTTGTCCACGTACCCTCGTAGACCGAAAGCGGAAGTGTTAGCACAACGCGGTTGATGTAGTCGTACATCTTCACGATCCGACCGATCAAGTGCCGAACGCACGGCACCTCCGAGTTCAGCACACGTTCAGCCCGATGACGTCCCTCGAACTCCGATCCAGCCGAGTGTTGAGGGAGAGTTTCGTCAGCACGACGGCGTGGGGACGATGATGATATTCTACCGATGCAGGGCTTCGCCTAAGCACCGCTACAGTATTATCGAGGTGGACTATGGTGGAGGGGGGCACCGCACACGGCTAAAAGATCAAACGATCAATTGTTCTGTCTATGGGGTGCCCCCTCCCCCGTATATAAAGGAGTGGAGGAGGGGGAGGGCCGGCCCTCTCTATGGCGTGCCCTAGGAGGAGTCCTACTCCCACCGGGAGTAGGATTCCCCCCTTCCAAGTAGTAGGAGTAGGAGTCAAGGAAAGGGGAGAGAGAAGAGAAGGAAGGAGGGGGCGCAGCCCCTCCCCTAGTCCAGTTCGGACTAGGCCTTGGGGGGGGGGGGCGCCCAGGCTCTCCTCTCTCTTTCCCCTAAAGCCCAATAAGGCCCATATACTTCCCCGCGAATTCCCAATAAGGCCCATATAAGGGTAGAGATAAAACAGCTCGGGGACATACCTACGACATGCGGCAAAAATTTGATAATAATGCAGGACATACAAGATCGATCTACGGATCGCGAGGACGTGCCTCGACACGCGACGACGGCTATCTATTCGGACGTGACAAACCTAGTCACGCCCGGGCCGAAAACCACAGACGGACTCCATCAGAGCTGCGTCGCGACGCGGCCCGATATAGAGGCGCCGCACACCCTCTTTGCTTCACCGATGAAGTAATGGATCATGAATTCCCATAAGGGTTTAAACCCGTAAATATCGAATCATACGATGAAACAACTGATCCCGCTGTATGGATCGAGGATTTTATCCTCCACATCCATATGGCCCGCGGAGATGACCTTCACGCCATCAAATACCTCCCACTAAAACTAAAAGGGCCAGCTTGGCACTGGTTAAACAGTCTGCCTGAAAATTCCATTGGCAGCTGGGAGGACTTGGAAGAAGCCTTCCTTGACAACTTCCAAGGCACATATGTCCGTCCACAAGATGCCGATGACTTAAGTCACATAGTTCAACAGCCTGGGGAGTCAGCCAGGAAATTTGGGACTAGGTTCCTAACTAAAAAGAACCAGATAGTCGACTGTCCGGATGCCGAAGCCCTAGCGGCCTTTAAACATAGCATCCGTGATGAATGGCTCGCACGCCACCTCGGCCAGGAAAAGCCGAAATTTATGGCAGCCCTCACGGCACTCATGACTCGCTTTGTGCGGGTGCGGATAGCTGGCTGGCCCGTAGTAAAAATACGGCCAGCGGTGCAAGCCCATCCGAGGCCAAAAATAGCACCGGCAAGCTCCGACGCAGTAGACACAAACGCCGAAGCAATGGCGACAATACCGATGACACTGTTGTCAACGCCGGATTCAGCGGCTCCAAGTCCGGTCAGCGGAGGAAGCCATATAAAAGAAACAATCAGGGACCATCCAGCTTGGACCGCATACTCGACCGTTCGTGCCAAATCCATGGCACCCCAAACAAACCAGCCAACCAAACCAACAGAGATTGCTGGGTTTTTAAACAAGCCGGCAAGTTAAATGCCGAGAACAAGGAAAAGGGATCGCAGAGCGAGGACGATGACGAGGAGCCCCTGCAGCCAAATACAGGGGGACAGAAGAAATCCCCCCCTCCCCCAAGTTAAAACGTTGAACATGATATACGCCACCCATTGCTACCTCTTGAGCACTGCGTTGGTTTTCCCTTGAAGAGGAAAGGGTGATGCAGCAAAGTAGCGTAAGTATTTCCCTCAGTTTTTGAGAACCAAGGTATCAATCCAGTAGGAGGCTACGCGCGAGTCCCTCACACCTACACAAAACAAATAAATCCTCGCAACCAATGCGATAAGGGGTTGTCAATCCCTACACTGTCACTTACGAGAGTGAGATCTGATAGATATGATAGGATAATATTTTTGGTATTTTTATGATAAAGATGCAAAGTAAAATAAAAGCAAAGTAAAAAGCAACGGAAATAACTAAGTGTTGGAAGATTAATATGATGAAGATAGACCTGGGGGCCATAGGTTTCACTAGTGGCTTCTCTCAAGAGCATAAGTATTTCACGGTGGGTGAACAAATTACCGTTGAGCACTTGACAGAATTGAGCATAGTTATGAGAATATCTAGGTATGATCATGTATATAGGCATCACGTCCGAGACAAGTAGACCGACTCCTGCCTGCATCTACTACTATTACTCCACACATCGACCGCTATCCAGCATGCATCTAGAGTATTAAGTTCATAAGAACAGAGTAACGCCTTAAGCAAGATGACATGATGTAGAGGGATAAATTCATGCAATATGATAAAACCCCCATATTGTTATCCTCGATGGCAACAATACAATACGTGCCTTGCTGCCCCTACTGTCACTGGGAAAGGACACCGCAAGATTGAACCCAAAGCTAAGCACTTCTCCCATTGCAAGAAAGATCAATCTAGTAGGCCAAACCAAACTGATAATTCGAAGAGACTTCCAAAGATAACCTATCATACATAAAATAATTCAGAGAAGATTCAAATATTGTTCATAGATAAACTTGATCATAAACCCACAATTCACCGGTCTCAACAAACACACCGAAAAAGAAGATTACATCGAATAGATCTCCACGAGAGAGGGGTAGAACATTGTATTGAGATCCAAAAAGAGAGAGGAAGCCATCTAGCTACTAACTATGGACCCGAAGGTCTGAGGTAAACTACTCACACTTCATCGGAGAGGCTATGGTGTTGATGTAGAAGCCCTCCGTGATCGATGCCCCCTCAGGCGGAGCTCCGGAACAGGCCCCAAGATGGGATCTCGTGGGTACAGAAGGTTGCGGTGGTGGAATTAGGGTTTTGGCTCCGTATCTGATCGTTTGGGGGTACGTAGGTATATATAGGAGGAAGAAGTACGTCGGTGGAGCAATAGGGGCCCATGAGGGTGGAGGGCGCGCCTGGGGGGGGGGGGGAGGCGCGCCCCCCTACCTCGTGGCTTCCCTGTTGGTTGCTTGACGTAGGGTCCAAGTCTCCTGGATCATGTTCATTCCGAAAATCATGTTCCCGAAGGTTTCATTCCGTTTGGACTCCGTTTGATATTCTTTTTCTGCGAAACTCTGAAATAGGCAAAAAACAGCAATTCTGGGCTGGGTCTCCGGTTAATAGGTTATTTCCAAAAATAATATAAAAGTGAATAAGAAAGCCCAATAATGTCCAAAACAGAAGATAATATAGCATGGAGCAATCAAAAATTATGGATACGTCGGAGACGTATCACCCATATCCCCAAGAAGGAGCGCAAGCGTGCACTCAGGGACGTCTATGCGATGGAGCCAGTCACCCCAAAGTTTAACCCATGGTCCTCCTGTCCGATCACCTTCGATCGCAGGGATCACCCGACTAGTATCCGTCATGGCGGTTTAACCGCACTAGTTCTTGACCCAATTATTGATGGATTCCATCTCACGCGAGTCCTCATGGATGGTGGCAGCAGCCTGAACCTGCTCTATAAGGATACAATGCACAAAATGGGTATCGATCCCTCAAGGATCAAGCCCACAAAAACCACCTTTAAAGGTGTCATACCAGGTGTAGAGGCCTGTTGCACGGGCTCAATCACACTGGAAGTGGTCTTCAGATCCCTGGATAATTTCCGAAGCGAAGAGTTAATCTTCGATATCGTTCCTTTCCGCAGTGGTTATCATTTACTACTTGGACGAACCGCATTCGCTAAATTCAACACGGTGCCGCACTACGCCTACCTCAAACTCAAGATGCCGGGACCACGCGGTGTAATAACGGTCAACGAAAATACGGAGCGCTCCCTCCGTACCGAGGAACACACCGCGGCCCTTGCAGCAGAAGTACAAAGTAGCCTTTTTAGGCAGAACCTCAATTCGGCAGTAAAGCCCCCGGACACCGTCAAGCGAGTCCGTACTATTCTGCGGCAGGATGGTCCAGCTCGTCCAGAGCTTGACTAGCAATCCGGCCTCCGTCCCAGTCCCGATCAAGCGGCGACATTTGTGCCCCGTGTACATAACTACACACTCAAAATACCATGGGCACAGACGGAGGCAAAGCTAGACCATGATCCATAATGCGGCTTAATCGCCCTGGATCCGCACACCTTCACTTTTCTCTTTTTCATTTCAGGTTTTTCTCTTCTCGAGGCTTTTTCTGATAACCTGATCATCGGACCGATCACGGGACGGATACACCAAGGAGGCAAGGAGCTTTGATGTACAAGGGAATCCCTAGGTGGTCTCTGCTAACGATCACTATACCTGTTTTATATACCCGCACGCAGCTCGCCCTTGGTCATGGCATGTTAAATAGCCTGTTGCTTATCACACTATTTGTATCAATACGCCTTGACGTATTTATCAAATTATAATGGAAACAGTTTGCAGCCCAAATTTTTAAGGCCCCAGCTTATTACCTTTGCTCTCTTTCTGTTTTCCTTTGTTTTTGCTGATAATTTTATCACATAGCAGCCATACACTTTGGTACGTTTCATATTGGCCAGGGGCTTCATAGCGCCCCGCACTACGGCAACAAAGTCCGAACACTTTCACAGTATAGTTCGGCACCCCGATCTTTAGCATTATATGCATCGGCTCCGAATCATGTCTTTGGTCAATAGTTGGTTGCCCGGATCTGTGCTTACTACCTTACGTTCCGCTATATCGGCTAGGGTAGTAAAGGGAGAACTACTGCGATTGTGCCCTGGTTCATCCGGCTGAACACCTCAGTAGAGAAAGCCGAAAACTGACTGTCCTGATGCGGCGTGAGCCGGTCAGCTGTTCGAGAGGTTACAAATCGTTAGAGGTTTTTTCCGTATTTCGCGAAGGATCGCTTTTTACCCAATCAGGTGTCTACAACATCCCAAGTTCGGACTTACGAACACTAGGGGCTGCGCCTAAATTTTTATCTGTCAAACTCCTATGGCTAAGTGGGGGTGGTAAAGCCGTATAGTCCGATTGCCTGGTTCGCAGCGCTAACACCTTCTTAACGGACCAAAAATCTTTGGATCAAGTGTGTCTTGGCGCCAACCGAACACCCCTGTACTTCCTACATGGGGGCTGAAGCCGACGACTGGCCAACTCTTAGATTTAATAAAAAACGGCCGCGCAGGAGGTAAAACAAAATTTTAAATACAAGCATTATATTACATAATGGCTTTTATCATACAAGGCAAGGATAATACGAATGTATTCATTCAAAAAAAATATCCTTAGCACATTGGTTCGCCACAATGCGGGATCTCTCCAGGACACTATCAAAATACAGTTCGGGCTTGCGGTGCTCTTTGCCCTCAGGCGGCCCCTCGGTCACAAGCTTGACGGCGTCCATCTTTGCCCACCACACCTTGACCCGTGCGAAGGCCATGCGCGCGCCCTCGATGCAGACCGACCGCTTGACGACGTCCAGCCGAGGACATGCATTGACCAGCCGTTTCACGAGGCCGAAGTAGCTGCTGGGTATAGCTTTGGCAGGCCACAGCCGGATGATCAAATCCTTCATGGCCAGTTCAGCCACCATATGCAGCTCGACCAGATGTTTGAGCTGATCGCTAAAGGGCACTGGATGTTCTGGTGCAAGGTACTGCAACCAGAACAGCTTCTCCGTTGAGCTCCCTTCTTCGGCCCAGAAGAACTCCGCAGCATCGGATGCACTGCGCGGCAGATCCGCAAATGCTCCTGGAGAACTCTGAATCCGGGTTAGTAAGAAATACTTCTTCTTCACATACTTGCTTTGCATACTAAATGCCTTACCCGCTGCAATCTTCTTGGCCTCCTGGATCTCCTGGAGGGCGCCCTGGGCTTCAACCCGGGCCTCTTCTGCGATTTGGCGAGCCCTGGCGAGTTCGGTGTCTCGAGCCGAAATATCACCCTCCAAGGTCTCGCATTTTTTAACAACATCCTGGAGCTCTTGATGGACCTCGTTGACCCGGGCCTTGAGCTTCTTACGAGTGGCCTGCTCCTTGACAGCTTTCTCCTCGGCTTCGGTCAGGGCCTTCTTAAGGGCCTCGGCCTCGGTCGTAGTTCCCACATATATCATGACACTACGGTCAATAAACATCATTTATTCTTTCCAAATATATAGCAAAGTTATTACTTACCTTGCTGGTCTTCCAGCTGCTTCCTCGCTTGGCCGAGCTCGTCCTCGTCCCGCTCCAGTTTCTGCTTCAGTCCGGAGACTTCGGCAGCGTGTGAGGCCACGCCAGCAGCGACGCCTGCTCAGTCACATAAGACATATCTAGTTAGTCTCGTACGTGGTATTGATCCTCTGTCCGGCTTTTTCTTTCCGAACACCGGATTGTGTCTCAGGGGCTACTGTCTATATCGAGACTTTCTATTTTGTGTCGCTTGCCTCAAAGCCAGTCAGTAGATTGCTGCAGGCTTCGGTCAGTCCGCTCTTGACAGACTGAACCTTGTCAATCACCGTACCCATAAGGATACGGTGCTCATTCACAATGGAAGCGCCTCATAGCGCTTCCAGCAGATCATCCGATGCCTCTGGTTGGATAGAGGTCACCGGCGGGACAGGCACACCTCCTCCTTTCGGGGAAGGCTGCTCGGTTGACTCCGAAGCCATATGGGTCTCTGGAATGGTATTCGGCTGGGGGCCGAATTGGCCATGGCCCGCATTGCCAGTCTTCATGGGGGCTTTCTCCCCCATGTGTCCGGCGGCCGAGGAGTCATCCTCTGGCCCTGCTCTAGTGGCCTCCTGAACCTCTCCCTGGCCTGGGAAGGTCCTTTGGGACATCACCTCATTGTCGCCCTTGGCCAGAGGAGAGTGAGCGGCCGGCGGAGACTCGCTGGCCATCGCCTTTGAATCTAGCGAACCTCCTGATGAGGATCGCAGGGGGCTGTCGTGGGCCGGACTGTAATAGCATGATTCAACATATTAGTACCATGAAGAGGAGACATGGACGTGCACAAGTTTTTTGGTACTTACGAGGCGGCCCGGGGCTTGGTCCGGGGGGGGGGGGGTCGCTCCGGACTGCTGTCGACGTCCCACGCGGAGTTATCCGCGAGGGCGAGTTTCCCCATCTTGGGCGCCCCGCCTCCAGATTTGTGGAGGCCGTCCTCCTTTTTCTCCCCTCGTCAGGGGGAGATTTGTTCTCCTCCGCCTCGTCGTCGTCTTCGGCGACGGAGGAGTGAGACTCGTTGTCTCCGGACGTCATGTCCGAAGCACCTTTTTGGCGAGGGCCACTCTTGGCCCCCTTGGCCTTCTTCTTGGCCTTCTTGTCCGGCACCTCATAAGGCGCCGGAAACAACATCTTCGTCAGAAGTGGGGTTTCTTGGTCTTCGAGTAGCGGAGCCGGACAGTTAATCTGCCCCGCTGTCTCTATCCAGGCCTGAAAAAATTGATAGAAAGGCTTAGACTCCTTCCTCAAAATATGCCAGTAAAGGATATACCTTGAAAACATGAAAGAACTTACCGAATTAGCCTGGCGTTTTAAGCTAAGCCCGCGATCCTCGGTCGTGGGCGGTGGTGTCTCGCCGGCCTTGAAGAGAACTTTCCAGATGTCTTCATGCGTTGTGCCGAAGAGCTCTAGTAGCATCTGGTGCACAAATAGCAAGTCTGGCGTTGGCGTGGAAGGACCCGGTGAATGAGCATAACCTGGATCACGTTGATGAGCTTGATTTTCTTGGTTATCATGTTCTGGACGCACGTCTGGAGCCCAGTCAGCTCGTCCCAAGAACCCCAGGTCAGGCCCTTCTCTTGCCAGGAGGTGAGCCGCATCGAAACTCCGGATCAGAATTCAGGGGCCGCCGCCTAGTTGGTGTCGCGCGGCTCGGTGATGTAGAACCACCCCGACTGCCACCCCTTCACCGTCACCACAAAGGAGCCTTCGGGCCAGGTGACATTGGGCATCTTGCCCACCATGGCGCCTCCGCACTCTGCTTGTTGGCCGCTCACCACCTTCGGCTTCACATTGAAGGTCTTCAGCCATATGCTGAAGTGAGGTGGGATGCGGAGAAAGGCCTCGCACACGACAATAAATGCCAAGATGTTGAGGATAGAGTTGGGGGCTAGATCATGGAAGTCCAGCCCATAGTAAAACATCAGTCCGCGAACAAACGGGTGGAGAGGGAATCTCAGCTCGCGGACGAAATGTGTGAGAAACACAACCCTCTCATGGGGCTTTGGGGTAGGGACGATCTGTCCCACGGCCGGGAGTCGGTGAACGATCTCCTTGGCCAGGGATCCGGCCTCCCGGAGCTCTTTGATGTCCTTCTTGTTGACGGAGGAGGCCATCCACTTGCCTCCAGCTCCAGATCCGGACATGGTTGAATGCTTGCTTGAGGCGGAAAAGTTGAGAGCTTGGGCGCTGGAGCTCAAGGATGGGAGGGCAGAGAGAGAGAGAAGGCGTGGGTGAAGAAAGGGAATCCTTATCCCCTTATAAAGGCAGTAAATATCAAGTGCCTTCCCACTCGCCTTAAAACTCGCCTATTCCCAAGGGCTGTGCGAACGGCACGATTGGGTTACCCACGCCCGTATTGATGAGAATCCCGCAATAAGGGGACACGATCTCTGCTTTGACAAGACGTGCCAATGGAAACCGCATCTCAAAACACGAAACGGCAGACAAAAACGGTTCGAAATAATGCCCGTGTGGATGTGATGTCACATTATGAAAAAGTCGTCAGCAGATTGGACTCGTGAAATATTATACTCTCTATGCCTGTGTGTGTGGTATTTATGTTGCAGATCCGGACACATCTCTCGTCCGGAGATTATCTTGGAGTTCGGAAAGGGGAACCCGCCTTGCAATGCCGAAGACAATTTGCGCGCCGGACACCTCGTCATTGAAGCTTGGTTCAGGGGCTACCGAGGGAATCCTGGACTAAGGGGTCCTCGGGCATCTGGCCTGTTAGCCATGGGTCGGACTGATGGGCTGTGAAGATATGAAGACCGAAGACTCTCAACGTGTCCGGATGGGACTCTCCTTTGCGTGGAAGGCAAGCTTGGCGATTAAACATGAAGATTCCTTTCTCTGTAACCGACTTTATGTAACCCTAGATCCCTCCGGTGTCTATATAAACCGGAGGGTTAGGTCTATAGGACCGAATACTCATTACCATAGTCATATAGGCTGGACTTCTAGGGTTTAGCCATTACGATCTCGTGGTAGATCAACTCTTGTAATACTCATATTCATCAAGATCAATCAAGCAGGAAGTAGGGTATTACCTCCATAGAGAGGGCCCAAACCAGGGTAAACATTGTGTCCCCCATCTCCTGTTACCATCAATCCTAGACGCACAGTTCGGGACCCCCTACCCGAGATCCGCCGGTTTTGACACCGACAGTGCCCACGTGGTGGGCCCCCTCTGGTAGTTATTTGCTCCAATAATTCTTAAGTAATCCATAAAAATCTCCATGAAGTTTCAACTTATTTGGAGTTGTGAAGAATAGGTAGCTCTGACGTGCTTTTTCTGGTCCAGAATTCCAGTTGCCGGTATTCTCCCTCTTTATGTAAACCTTGCAAATTATGAGAGAAAAGGCATTAAAATCACTACCAAAAGCATTATTATGCATAAAAATATTATAAATAACAGTAGATAAACATGATGCAAAATGGACGTATCAGTGGCCTGCGCATCCCGAATCTGGAGCCTGGGACAAGCTCGCATGGGCATCCGAGGACAAGCTCCCGTGGTGGTGGCCTGCGCATCCCGAAGCCGGAGCCTGGAATGAGCTCGCATGGCCCCTTGTTCGTGCCCAAGCCTAGGACGAACCCTGGCGGCCTCTGCTTATGTCGAGCCGGTGGAGGAGTAGAGTACAGGGGGCAGTGGTCAGCTAGCCCGGCGACCGTGCAAACCTACTGGGCACCAGGGCTCCTCTTGGAATTCTAATATGGAATAGAAAGCAAAATGACTAAATCTACACTCTAAAATATATTCTATGTATGCTAGAAGTAGTAATTTGAAGTTTTATCTTTGTGTTTGCTGAACAAATTGTGCACGAGTGTACAACGACTAAACACCTTAATGATGAAAAAGGGTTTCCCCCTGCTTTGTATTACAAAGCAAAACACCGATACAACCGACGATAGGTGCTGGGGCGGAAACAGCTGATGCGGCTTGAACTACGTCGGTATTTCCCCAAAGAGGAAGGGATGATGCAGCACAGTGACGCTAGATATTTCCCTCAGTGATGAGACCAAGGTTATTGAACCAGTAAGAGAATCACGCAACACTACGTAAACGGTACCTGCACAGAAAGAACAAATACTTGCAACCCAACGTGTTAAAGGGGCTGTCAATCCCTTTCGGGTAATGGTGCCAGAAATTGTCGAGTTGATGGGATAAAAATATGATAGATTGGATAAATAGATCGCGGATAAATGCAAAATAAAATAAAGTGCAGCAAGGTGTTTCTGGGTTTTTGGAAATATAGATCTGAAAATAAAAGCGAATAAAAATAGATCTCAACGGCAAATATGATAAAGAAGAGACCCGAGGGCCGTAGAGTGGCTTCTCTCGAGAAAAATAGCATACGGTGGGTAAACAAATTACTGTTGGGCAATTGATAGAACTTCAAATAATCCTGACGATGTCCAGGTAATGATCATTATATAGGCATCACGTCCAAGATTAGTAGACCGACTCCTTCCTGCATCTACTACTATTACTCCACACATCGACCGCTATCCAGCATGCATCTAGTGTATTAAGTTCATGGAAAAACATGAGTAATGCAAAAATAACGATGACATGTGATACATATCCATCGTATCTACTTTTCCAAACTGTTCCGGCCTTGTTTTGGACTCTAATTTGCATGATTTGAATGCAACTAACCTGGACCGATGCTGTTTTCAGCAGAATTGCCATGGTGTTATTTTTGTGCAGAAATAAAAGTTCTCGGAATGACCTAAAAAATCCACGGAGAATATTTTTGGAATATATAAAAAAATTGGCGAAAGAATCAACAGAGGGGGACCCATCAGCTGTCAACAAGGGTGGGGGGCACGCCCCCTGCCTTGTGAATCCCCTGGACCTCCACTGACCTCAACTCCAACTCCATATATTCACGTTCGGGGAGAAAAAAAATCAGAAAGAAGGATTCATCACGTTTTACGATACAGAGCCGCCGCCACCTCCTGTTCTTCTTCGGGAGGGCAGATCTGGAGTCCGCTTTGGGCTCCGGAGAGGGGAAATTGTCGCCATCGTCATCATCAACCACCCTCCTTCACCAATTTCATGATGCTCACTGCCGTGCGTGAGTAATTCCAACGTAGGCTTGCTGGACGGTGATGGGTTGGATGAGATTTACCATGTAATCGAGTTAGTTTTTTTAGGGTTTGATCCCTAGTATCCACCATGTTCTGAGATTGATGTTGCTATGACTTTGCTATGCTTAATGCTTGTCACTAGGGCCCGAGTGCCATGATTTCTGATCTGAACCTATTATGTTTTCATGAATATATTTGTGTTCTTGATCCTATCTTGCAAGTTATAGTCACCTACTACGTGTTATGATCCGGCAACCCCGGAGTGACAATAGTCGGGACACTTCCCGGTGATGACCATAGTTTGAGGAGTTCATGTATTCAGTAAGTGCTAATGCTTTGGTCCGGTTCTTTATTAAAAGGAGGACTTAATATCCCTTAGTTTCTGTTAGGACCCCGCTGCCACGGGAGGGTAGGACGAAAGATGTCATGCAAGTTCTCTGTCACCCTAGGTAATAACTGTTGCATGATGAATACCATCCGACATAATTATCCATCATTGATCCATTGCCTACGAGTTTGTTTCATATTGATCTTTTCTAAGTTAATTTTCCATTGCCACTGCTATGATTGCCACAAAACTACTACTATTACTTTTGCCAATGTTACCGTTCCTTCCATACTAATCCGCTACTAAATATTTTGTCATACGTCTCCAACGTATCTATAATTTCTGATTGTTCCATGCTGTTATATTATCATTCTTGGATGTTTTACAATCATTTTGTAGTTATTTTATATCATTTTTGATACTGACCTATAAACATAGTGCCAAGTGCCAGTTGATGTTTTCTGCATGTTTTTTACATCACAGGAAAACAATACCAGACGGAGTCCAAACGCAGCGAAACTTTTTGTGGATTTTTTTGGACCAGAAGACATCGAGTGGGCCGGAGAAGCGCCTAGGGGGTGCTGTGAGGGGAGGCCCAGACGCACCCTGGTGGGTTGTGCCCACCTCGGGTGCCCCCTGAACCGAGTCTTTCTCTATAAATACCCCAATATTCCAGAAACCCTCGGGGAGTCGATGAAAATCAATTCCAGCCACCGCAGAGTCCAGAACCACCAGATCTAATCTAGACACCATCACAGAGGGGTGCATCATGTCCATTGGTGCCTCTCTGATGATGCATGAGTAGTTCTTTGTAGACCTACGGGTCCGTAGTTAGTAGCTAGATGGCTTCCTCTCTCTCGTTTGATTCTCAATACAATGGTCTCTTAGAGATCCATATGATGTAACTCTTTTTGCGGTGTGTTTGTTGGGATCCGATGCACTTTTAGTTTATGATCAAATCTATCTTTTTATCCATGAAAGTTATTTGAGTTTCTTTGACCTCTTATATGCATGATTGCTTATAGCCTCGTATTTCTTCTCCGATATTTGGGTTTTGTTTGGCCAACTTGATCTATTTATCTTGCAATGGGAAGAGGTGCTTTGTAGTGGGTTCGATCTTATTGTGCTTGATCCCAGTGACAGAAGGGGAACCGAAACGTATGTATCATTGCAATAAGGATAAAACGATGGGGTCTATTTCTACATAAATAGATATTGTCTACATCATGTCATCGTTCTTATTGCATTACTCCGTTTCTCCATGAACTTAATACACTAGATGCATGCTGGATAGCTGTCGATGTGTGGAGTAATTGTAGTAGATGCAGGCAGGAGTCGGTCTACTAATCTTGGACGTGATGCCTATATAATGATCATTGTCTGGATATCGTCATGATTATTTGAAGTTCTATCAATTTCCGAACAGTAATTTGTTCACCCACCGTTTGCTATCTTTCTCGGGAGAAGCCACTAGTGAAACCTACAGCCCCCGGGTCTCTTTCTCATATTATTTGCCTTTGCGATCTATTCTATTTGCCTTTTATTTTCAGATCTATTAAACCAAAAATACAAAAATACCTTGCCGCAATTTATTTTATTTGGCGTTCGATCTATCAATATTTACAACTCTCTCACGTCCGTTAGCCGATCTTGGGCGCCGCTACCCGAAAGGGATTGACAACCCCTTTTACACGTCGGGTTGCAAGTATTTGTTATTTGTGTGGAGGTGCTGTTTACGTAGAGTTGCTTGGTTCTCCTACTGGTTCGGTAACCTTGGTCTCATCACTGAGGGAAGTACCTACCGTCGCTGTGCTGCATCATCCCTTCCTCTTTGGGGAAATACCGACGTAGTTCAGGCGAACATCAAAGGAATTTCTGGCGCCGTTGCTGGGAAGGATCTTCAACATCTACCAGGTTCCTAATCACAAATCTCATCTCTTCGCAATTTACATTATTTGCCATTTTCCTCTCGTTTTCCTCACCCCCACTTCACAAAAAATTGCCATTTTATTCGCCTTCTTTTTCGTTCGCCGTTTTCTTGCCGGATCTGTTTTTGAGTGCAATCTTGTTGCGTAGTCACCATGAATCAAGAGAACACCAAGTTGTGTGATTTCTCAAATACCAACAACAATGGTTTTATTGGCACTCCTCTTGGTCCTCCTGCCACTAGTGCGGAGTCTTGTGATATTAATACTGCTTTGTTGAAGCTTGTTATGAAAGATCAATTTTCCAGTACTCCTAATGAGGATGCCGTGTCCCATATTAACACATTCGTGGAATTATGCAATATGCAAAAGAAAAAAGATGTGGACAATGATGTTGTGAAGATGAAATTATTTCCGTTTCCCTTATGTGATTCTGCAAAAATTTGGTTTTCCTCTTTGCCTCGCAATAGTATCGATTCTTGGGACAAGTGCAAAGATGCTTTCATCACTAAGTATTTTCCACCCGCAAAAATTATTTCCCTTAGAACCCAGATCATCAATTTCAAGCAACTTGAACATGAGCATGTTGCACAATCTTGGGAAAGGATGAAAATGATGCTAAGGAATTGCCCAACTCATGGGTTAAATCTTAGGATGACCATACAAAATTTTTATGCGGGGTTGAATTTTGTTTCTCGTAATCCTTTAGATTCCGCCGTGGGTGGGACTTTTATGGAAATTACTTTGGGTGAAGCCACCAAATTGCTTGATAATATCATGGCAAATTATTCACAATGGCACACCGAAATAGCTCCTACTAGTAAAAAAGTTAATTCGGTTGAAGAAACTTCTTCTTTGAGTGAAAAAGTTGATGCTCTTATGAAATTGGTTGCTAGTAAAAGTGCTCCTATTGATTTCAGTGATATGCCTTTGTCTACTTTGATTGAGCAAAATAGCGATGCCATAGATGTGAATTTTATCTCTCGCAATAATTTCAATAACAATGCTTATAGAGGTAATTTTAATCCTAGGCCTTTTCCTTGCAATTCCTCTAATAATTATGGTAATTCCTATGGAAATCCTTCTTATAATAATAATAGGAACACCTCTGATCTTGAGAATAATATTAAAGAGTTTATCAACATGCAAAAAGTTTTCAACACTACCATAGAAGAAAAGTTGAATAAGATTGATGATTTGTCTAGAAGTGTTGATATAATTTCTCATGATGTTGAAAATCTCAAGATGAAATTTTTTGTGCCTAAAGTAGAGGAATCAATTAAAGCTATTTATGTTTCTATGGTTGAAAGTAAGAAAAGAACCGCTATGCTTAGAGCTAGAAGAGAATTTTTAGAAAAGGTGTTTTCTAGTGATTGCTTTGATAAAAGTGATGAAAATCTTAAAATGATTGGTGTTTCTTCTATTGATTCCTTGTTTAGTAAAGTTAATATTGATGATAAAGGGACCAGAGAAGAGTGAACTTTAGCTAGAAGGCGTCCCGATAATTCGGAGGGTGAAAATCTTGTTGAGAAAATTGATAAAAGTGGGTTTGAAGAGGTCAAGACTTTAACTAGTGATGTGCCCACTCTTTTGGATTACAAAGACTTTAATTATGATATTTGCTCTTTGATTGATTGTATTTCTTTGTTGCAATCCATGATAAATTCACCCCATGCTTATGAAGAAAATAAATCTTTTACTAAACATACTGTTGATGCTATGATGAAAGCTTTTGAAGAAAAGTTGGAATTAGAAGTTTCAATTCCTAGAAAATTACATGATGAATGGGAACCTACTATCAAAGTCAAGATTAAAAATTATTAGTGTTTTGCTTTATTTGACTTGGGTGCTAGTGTTTCTACAATTCTGAAATCTTTATGTGATGTGCTTGGTCTTTCCAATATTGAAGAATGTTCTTTAAATTTGCACTTAGCGGATTCTACTATTAAAAAGCCTATGGGAAGAATTAATGATGTTCTTATTCTTGCAAATAGGAATTATGTGCCCATAGATTTTATTGTTCTTGATATTGATTGCAATCCGTCTTATCCAATTATTCTTGATAGACCATTTTTATACACTATCGGTGCCGAGATTGATATGAAAGAAGGCAATATAAAATTTCAGTTTCCACTAAGGAAGGGAATGGAACACTTCCCTAGAACAAGAATTAGGCCACCATATGAATCAATCATGATGGCATCTTATGGATCTCGAAAAAAAGATGACAAAATTTAGATCCTTGCTTTATGCCTAGCTAAGGGCGTAAAACGATAGCGCTTGTTGGGAGGCAACCCACAACAACAACAACAACAACAAAGCCTTTATTCCCAAACAAGTTGGGGTAGGCTAGAGGTGAAACCCATAAGATCTCGCAACCAACTCATGGCTCTGGCACATGGATAGCAAGCTTCCACACACCCCTGTCCATAGCTAGCTCTTTGGTGATACTCCAATCCTTCAGGTCTCTCTTAACGGACTCCTCCCATGTCAAATTCGGTCTACCCCGCCCTCTCTTGACATTCTCCGCACGCTTTAGCCGTCCACTATGCACTGGAGCTTCTGGAGGCCCGCGCTGAATATGCCCAAACCATCTTAGACGATGTTGGACAAGCTTCTCTTCAATTGGTGCTACCCCAACTCTATCTCGTATATCATCATTCCGGACTCGATCCTTCCTCGTGTGGCCACACATCCATCTCAACATACGCATCTCCGCCACACCTAACTGTTGAACATGTCGCCTTTTAGTTGGCCAACACTCAGCGCCATACAACATTGCGGGTCGAACTGCCGTCCTGTAAAACTTGCCTTTTAGCTTTTGTGGCACTCTCTTGTCACAGAGAATGCCAGAAGCTTGGCGCCACTTCATCCATCCGGCTTTGATTCGATGGTTCACATCTTCATCAATACCCCCATCCTCCTGCAGCATTGACCCCAAATACCGAAAGGTGTCCTTCTGAGGTACCACCTGGCCATCAAGGCTAACCTCCTCCTCCTCACACCTAGTAGTACTGAAACCGCACATCATGTACTCAGTTTTAGTTCTACTAAGCCTAAACCCTTTCGATTCCAATGTTTGTCTCCATAACTCTAACTTCCTTTTTACCCCCGTCCCACTATCGTCAACTAGCACCACATCATCCACAAAGAGCATACACCATGGGATATCTCCTTGTATATCCCTTGTGACCTCATCCATCACCAATGCAAAAAGATAAGGGCTCAAAGCTGACCCCTGATGCAGTTCTATCTTAATCGGGAAGTCATCAGTGTCGACATCACTTGTTCGAACACTTGTCACAACATTATTGTACATGTCCTTGATGAGGGTAATGTACTTTGCTGGGACTTTGTGTTTCGTTGGGAGGCAACCCAATGAATAAAATTTATTTTTACTTTTTGCTCTCTGTTCTTGAGTGTTTGCACAATTATGCTACTTTTATGATTGTGTTTTTTGTGTTTTAATTAGTGTTTGTGCCAAGCAAAGCCTTTAGGATCTTCTTGGGTAATAGTTGTTTGATCTCGCTGAAAAATGGATACTTATGCACTCACGAAAATAATTTTCATAAATCACAGAACGTGCTTTTGCCCTGATTCTTTTTGCAGAAGATTAATATACAAATTGCTTAGGTCGTCCTAATTTTTCAGAATTTTTGGAGTTTCAGAAGTATACGAAATATTCAGATTGCTATAGACTGTTCTGTTTTCTTTGCATTGTGTGCTTGTTTTGATGATTCTATGGTTTTCTTTTATGAGTTTTTGCCATAGAAAAGTTGGAATAAAGTAGATATAATGCAAAAATAAGATATGAATTGATTTGCTACAGTACTTATAGTAGTGATTTGCTTTCTTATACTAATGGATCTCACGAAGGTTTTGTTGAGTTTTGTGTGATTGAAGTTTTCAAGTTTTGGGTTATCTTTCGTTGGATGAAGGACTAAGGAGTAAGAAGAGCCTAAGCTTGGGGATGCCCATGGCAACCCAAGTTATTATACAAAGAGAAGCAAGTAACTAAGCTTGGGGATGCCTCGAGTGGCATCCCCTCTTTCTTCTAACGACCATCGGTATTTTACTCGAAGCTATATTTTTATTCGTCAGATACTATGTGTTTGCTTGGAGCGTCTTGTATGATATGAGTCTTTGCTTGTTTTGCTTTGTGTTTTTAGTTTTGATCCCTTGCTGGACACACCTATTTGAGAGAGCCAAAATTATGCCATGACTTTGTAGAATAGCTCTCTATGCTTCATTTAAATTCTTTACGAGCTATGGATTTGCTCTAGTGCTTCACTTATATCTTTTTGAGCATGGTGTGCTTTAATATTTTTGAAGAAATACTCTCTTGCTTCACTTAGATTTGGTTGAGAGTTAGTAAAATTTTCAAGAAATTCTCTCTTGCTTCACTTAAATTATTTTGAGAGAAAGAAATATTATGCTCATGATCTTCACTTATATTTGTTTGAGCTTATCAAAAGCAACACATGAAAATTAGTCCCAAAGTGATAGATATCCAAGAAAGGTATAATAAAAACTTTCATGAAGATCATTGGACAAAATAAACTTGATTCTTTGTAATAGTTTTGACACATGATGATGTGATATGTGAGTCATGTTGATGAGTAATTATGCTTTAGTAAGAATATTGGTGTTAAGGTTTGTGATTCCCTATGCAAGCACAAAAGTTAATAGTCATGCAATGAAATTACATCCTACTTGTGGTGCATTATTCGGTGTTAATTATGCTTAATGCTCGCTTATGAGATTATTCATTTCTTGGTTGGTCGCTTCTCAATCTTTTGCTAGCCTTCATTTTGCACTCAGTATGATAACTACTTGTGCATCCAAAATCCTTTAAACCAGTTTTTCCACATGAGTCCAGTATACCTACCTATATGCGGTATTCTTTTGCCGTTCTAAGCAAATTTGTATGTGCCATCTCTAATTTTCAAAATAAATTTCTCTTTTGTGTGCTCGTACCGCTCGCGAGGCGGTGAGGGGTGGCCAATATTTTCCATGCTAGATGTGTTACTCTCACGATGAGTGTTTATTCACTTGTCATTGCACGAGAGTAAGGAAAAGGTATTAGGGATCCCAGTCCCGAAATGAAAAGTGAATTTACTTTATGTGTCAAATAATAAATTCCTTGGAAAGTGTTGGTATGGAGGGCAACCGTGGAATCGGCTAGCCATGGAAAGTGAAAGTATGGTGGAAAAAGGAATAAACTTTATTTTCTGTTTGGGAACCGCGTATGATATATCTAGCATGGAAAGTGTTGGGAGCTCTAAGTCATTTTCGTTGGTGGGAAAAGTATGCCTCTCAAAATGTTTTTATCTCTAAGTTTTTCGCTTTGAGCTCTGGCACCTCTACAAATCCCTACTTCCCTCTGCGAAGGGCCTTTCTTTTATTTTATGCAATTTTTATTTTTAATTTGAGTCTCCATCTTCTCTTATAAAGCACCAACTAGGGGGCACTATGATCGTACTTGAGCATTGGGTATAGCTAATATGCGAGTGTGTTTCATGAATGGATCAATAATTGAGCATGATGGGCTAGGGATAACTTATTTTAGCGTTGATATTTTGAAAGACATGGTTGCTTGTTGATATGCTTGAGTATTTAAGTCTCATGTCAAAACTAGACTATTGCTTTGAACCATATAAAAGTCCAAATGTCCATGCTATAAAGAAAAGAATATGAGATGACATGTTAGGCAGCATTACACATCAGAAATTATGTTTTTATCATTTACCTACTCGAGGACGAGCAGGAATTAAGCTTGGGGATGCTGATACGTCTCCAACGTATCTATAATTTTTTATTGTTCCATGCTGTTATATTATCATTCTTGGATGTTTTACAATCATTTTATAGTCATTTTAAATCATTTTTTGGTACTAACCTATTGACATACTGCCAAGTGCCAGTTGCTGTTTTCTGCATGTTTTTACATCGCAGGAAATCAATACCAAATGGAGTCAAACGCAGCGAAACTTTTTGTTGATTTATTTGGACCAGGAGACATCTAGTGGGCCAGAGAAGCGCCTGGGGGTGCTCCGAGGGGAGCACAACCCACCAGGGCGCGCCAGGAGGCCCAGGCGCGCCCTGGTGGGTTGTGCCCACCTCGGGTGCCCCCTGAACCGACTCTTTGCTCTATAAATACCCCAATATTCCAGAAACACTAGGGAAGTCGACGAAAATCAATTCCAGCCGTCGTAGAGTCCAGAACCACCAGGTCCAATCTAGACACCATCACAGAGGGGTTCATCATGTCCATTGGTGCCTCTCCGATGATGCGTGAGTAGTTCTTTGTAGACCTACGCATCTGTAGTTAGTACCTAGATGGCTTCCTCTCTCTCGTTTGATTCTCAATGCAATGGTCTCTTGGAGATCCATATGATGTAACTCTTTTTAAGGTGTGTTAGTTGGGATCCGATGAACTTTGAGTTTATGATGAGACCTATCTTTTTATCCATGAAAGTTATTTGAGTTTCTTTGATCTCTTATATGCATGATTGCTTATAGCCTCGTATTTCTTCTCCGATATTTGGGTTTTGTTTGGCCAACTTGATCTATTTATCTTGCAATGGGAAGAGGTGCTTTGTAGTGGGTTCGATCTTACGGTGCTTGATCCTAGTGACAGAAGGGGAACCGACACGTATGTATCTTTGCTACTAAGGATAAAACGATGGGGTCTATTTCTACATAAATAGATCTTGTCTACATCATTTCATCGTTCTTATTGCATTACTCCGTTTCTCCATGAACTTAATACACAAGATGCATGCTGGATAGCAGTCGATGTGTGGAGTAATAGTAGTAGATGAAGGTAGGAGTCGGTCTACTAATCTTGGACGTGATGCCTATATAATGATCATTGCCTGGATATCATCATGATTATTTGAAGTTCTATCAATTGCCCAACAGTAATTTGTTCACCCACTGTTTGCTATCTTTCTTGAGAGAAGCCACTAGTGAAACCTACGACCCCCGGGTCTCTTTCTCATATTATTTGCCTTTGCGATCTATTTTATTTGCCTTTTATTTTCAGATCTATTAAACCAAAAAATACAAAATACCTTGCTGCGATTTATTTTATTTAGCGTTCGATCTATCAATATTTACAACTCTCTCATGTCCGTTTGCCTATCTTGGGCGCCGCTACCCGAAAGGGATTGACAACTCCTTTTACACGTCGGGTTGCGAGTATTTTTTATTTGTGTGTAGGTGTTGTTTACGTAGAGTTGCTTGGTTCTCCTACTGGTTCGATAACCTTGGTCTCATCACTGAGGGAAATATCTACTGTCGCTGTGCTGCATCATCCCTTCCTCTTTGGGGAAATACCGACGTAGTTCAGGCAAATATCATTTTGCTGCAGATATTAAGTCTTTCAGGTGTGGTTGAATTAAAAATCAGCTGCTAATACTTGAGAATATTCTTTGGCTCCCCTTGTGTCAAATTAATAAATTTGGGTTGAATACCCTACCCCCGAAAACTGTTGCGACCCCCTATACTTGTGGGTTATCAAGACCTTTTTCTGGCACCATTGCCGGGGATCACTATGAAGAATCTGAAAGATCCAAGAGCCAAGATTTTTCCCTGTACTACGAGGGGAGGTAAGGAACTGCCATCTATCTCTGCACTTGATTCACCTTCTGTTTTGAGTAAGCTTGCGACACCTACACCTGCTATTGATTCTGATATGTCGCATGTTATTGATGATGCTACTTCTACTATGAATGATGCTTATGATGCTACTACTTTGCTTGATAAAACTGTTCTGGGTGAATTGCTTGATGAACATCTTGCTAGAGTTAGAACTATTGATTATGCTGAAGATGATGATATTTCTGAAACTGATGAAATTATTGAAACTAAAAACTTTGAAACGCCTGATAAGACTAGCTCTCCTAGATATGAATTTCCTATTGTACCTGATGGTTATATTATGGATGAAGAAACTGCTAGAGACTTTTTTGCTTGTAGTGATAGAAATGATCTTAAGAAATTGTTAGCTAAGCTGAAAGAAAAGTCTTTGAATGCTAGAATGCAATATGATCCTAAGTTTGCTACTTCACCTATGTTTATTACTGATAAGGATTATAAATTCTCTGTCGATCCTAAGTTAATTACTTTGGTTGAATCCGATCCTTTCTATGGTTATGAATCTGAAACTATTGTGGCACATCTTACTAAATTAAATATATAGCCACCCTATTTTCTCATGAGGAAAAATTCCCTATTACTATATTCTTAAGTTGTTTCCTTTCTCGTTAAAGGGTGATGCTAAGTTATGGTTTAATTCTCTTGCTCCTGGTTGTGTGCGTAGCCCCCGGGATATGATCTACTACTTCTCTGAAAAATATTTCCCTTCTCATAAGAAACAAGTTGCTTTAAGGGAAATATTTAACTTTGTGCAAATTGAAGAAGAGACTCTCCCACAAGCTTGCGGGAGGCTTCTCCAATTACTTAATGCTTTGCCTGATCATCCTCTGAAGAAAAATGAAATACCTGATATCTTTTATAATGGACTAATCGATGCTTCTAGGGACAACCTAGATAGTTGTGCTGGTTGTGTTTTTAGGGAACGAACTGTTGAGCAAGCTGAATTGCCATTGAATAATATATTGAGTAATGATAATGATTGGACACTTCCTGAACCAACTCCTAAGCCCACTCCAAAGAAAAGAGGTATTCTGTTTCTCAGTCTTGAAGATATGCAAGAGGCAAAGAAATCTATGAAAGAAAAGGGTATTAAAGCTGAAGATGTCAAGATTTTACCGCCTATTGAAGAAATACATGGTCTTGATAACCCGACATAGGTAGTAGAGGTAAAATCTCTCTATAGATTTGATGAAGCTGATATTCCTCATAATAAGTCTGCTAGTCAATGCTTGGATGAGTTTGATAATTTTATTGTTAAACAAGAAAATTTCAATGCTTATGTTAGTAGACAATTGAAACGTAATGCTCACATGCTTGATTGCTTGCGTGATTATATGAGTAGAACTGTTAATGATCTTAAGCTTATTAGTAAACATGCTTCCATGGTTAGTACTCACACTACAAAAAAAGACACATCCGTGACATTTTGGGCCGAACGAAATTTTTTTCTGTCATACTTATGACACTTCTATGATGAGAATTGTGACAAAACCCGGTATCATCACAGATGTGATGGGCTCCTAGTTCTATGACAGAAAATGGGCTTTTCATCCTGGCGGGCCGGAGACGCAGCTGCATGACATTCTTTGGGCCGTCCATGACGGAAAAAACCGTGGTAGAAGCGAGGGCGAGGAAAATATCAGGGAGTTCCTGGTTACGGTGGGTGGTCGGGGGCCGAGCGATGCGCGTTTCTCTCGTACGTACGCGCGTGTGTGTGAGGCGTTGGGCTCTAACTGAACCCGAGCGCGGCGTTGGGCTCAAACTGAACCCAAGCGATTGCACTGCAGGCTACGCGTTACTGAACCCGAGCGATCGATCGGTCCCTTGCTGTTAACTAAACCCGAGTGATTCCTTTGCTACTGCTGCTAACTGAAGCCAATCGATGCTGCCTCTGGATGAACAGTGAGCATTGTTGGGGGGTTTGGATAAACAGTTCCTGATGGGGGGTTGGATGGATAGGACTCCGTGGTAGTAGAGGCCGTTTCCACTGGATGAACAGTACCCCGATCGATAGAGCCGGTGGAGGGGTGGATGAACAGGACCCCGTGGAGGGCTGGATGAACAGGACGACCCCGTGGAGGGCTGGTTGAACAGTAGCCGGTGGAGGGCTGGATGAACGGTAGCCCGTGGAGGGGTGGTTGAACAGGGCCCCGCGGAGAGGGCTGGTTGAACAGTAGCCGGTGGAGGAGCGCGCAGTGGAGGCTGGATGAACAGGAGCCCATGGATGAACAGTCGCAGGTGGAGGCTGGAGGAGGTCGACGGTGGATGAACAGTAGCCCATGGAGACTGGAGGAGGTCGATGGTGGAGATTAACAGTATCCCGTGGAGTCCCGTTTTGCGGTACGCCACACCCCTCCCGATGAACAGGACCCCCGTTTCGACCGTAGCGCTCCAACACAAGTCCGTTTACTCCGTTTTGCGGTATGCCACACCCCTCCCGGTCAACAGGACCCCGTTTCGACCATAGGAGGTCCAACAGAAGTCTGTTTCCTCCGTTTTGCGGTACGCCAGACCCCTCCTGATGAACAGGATCCCGTTTTCGACCGTGGCCGGTCGAACACAAGGCCGTTTCCTCCATTCTGCGATACGCCAGGCCTCGTTTCCATCAGCTGTTCCGTCCAAGCCGGTTGGCTCCTGATGAACACGACGATGCATTCCGTTCCGACCCAGCCGGTTGGCTCCCCATGAACAAGACGACGACGCAGTTTCTCCGTTCCGACCCAGCCATGTACACGAGCCCTGGCTGTACGTATGCGCGAGTAGGCGTTCGAGACCTCGCCCGTATGTACGTACGTGGCCGTATTTTATTTCTTGCACCTTGGCCGCTGTACGTACGTGTACATGCTACGCGCGCGCCTCTACTACTACACGTGCGCGCCTCTACTACGACACGTGCCCTTCCTTGCACGGCCACGGTTCATCGTTGCAGCCTACAGACAGACCGATCGACTAGTATGTACGTACACGTTCATGACCAGAATGACAATGCTACGTATGCTTCGACCAGGTGGGTCCCGACTGTTAGGCACTTCCTTGCCTGCGAAGATGTAGCTGGTGGGTCCCAGCAGTCAGGGGGCGAATCGTTTTTTGCCCGTAATATGGACGCACTTCCTTGCGTGCCAAGATGTAGTTGGTGGGTCCCAGCAGTCAGGGGGAAACTTTTTTTCTTTTCATGAAATACGGTGGCCCGTCCGGTGGGTCCCTGCTGTCAGGTGGAGGAATCATTATTTTCCGCGTAATAAGGAGGCACTTCCTTGCTGCGGTCGTGGACCCAGCTATCAGCCTCTCCACGTACAGTACTCTGCCGATGGAAGTCGTTCCTTGACCATGTTGACCACGCCGCGCCGAGAGCACCATGGCGGTGGACGACGGTGAGGCCTAGGAAGGGACGACGCGGAGCTGGGGAAGACGCGGCAGTGCAAGCCCAAGTGGAGAGGAGTACGAGGGTTCACTGGTTTGACTGCGGTGTGAGGCTGCCGTCGCCGCAGAATAACAGGGGGTGTGGGTGATTAGAGGCGAATGGCCTAGCCAGCGGTGGGAGTAGTAGGGGGCGGTGAGGCCTTCGCGACATCATAGCCGGCCACGGGAGGCAGGAGCACGCGGCACGACCGGCGCTGGTTTGGGCGACTGGAGCAAGAAGACCAGAGGTTGAAGAAGCACTACGGCCGTTGGATGGACATCGTACGGTCACTGGAGCTAGAATCGTTTGTTGACGTATATAATAAGTTAAAAAATCTTGCATACGCGTCAACTTAATAGGCCCACAAGTCAGACCATTCCCTATTTTTTTAATAATTTATATATAGCTCATTGCAACTTCTTATGCAATTTATTGCTGTCCGTTTTTTTGTTGGCCAGGGCCAGGATTAAAAATTTAAACAAAATTTCGCATATTTCTGTGGGTTCCAAACTATTTTTAATACCGAAATGTCGAGCTAGATTTAAAGTACTTTGAAGATATATTTAAATTAGGTTAAAGCCCAGTAAAATAGGAATCTGAACATGTGAAAAAATTCAGAAATTATAAAGTAATTGCCAATTTGTCATCTGTTTTTATATTTACAACACATTTCATATTACTTTCAAGATTTGCAGGCGTCTTGAAAGAGTTGCAGCCCATCAGGGCATAGAAAAATAAGTAGGCCTGGATTGGGTATTCTTCAGAAAAAATAAACTGGGCTCATTTTCACAAAGAAAGAATAGCTGGGCTGGTCATATGGTGAACATAAAATATAATCCTGGGCTAGACGGGCACAGCCCAGTTGAAACCCTGCTCTGTCTCAACAATAACAAAAAGAAAAAATACTGCTCAAGCAGCTACGTCCCAGGTGTCAGCCGATCTTGTGCTGTTTTCTTGTCTATTGACTATATACGCTCACAATGTCGTGGGTCCCAGATGTCAGGAAACCACTAGGAGGAAGCATTTTCTTTTTCCATACGTTGACATGGTGGGCCCCTACTGTCATCCTATCCACGTACTTCTGCCGATTCCTATTGTTTGTTGACCATGTTGACAACGCGAGAGGGCGGCACCGTGGCGAGCACCAAAGCGCGCTGAGGACGACTGCAAAGCCTCGGACATCAGCGTTAACGAATTAGGAGACGGTGGGGCGGCGATGCGTGCGCTGAGGCGCAGCCAGCCGTGGGAGCAGGAGCAGGCGGTCCCGCCAGCGCTGGTTTGGTTTTGGCGGCTGGAGGAAGACATAACTAAAGAAACACGACAGACTGTAAAAGCAGCAGGAGTTCTTAACAACCTTAACTGAAACTAGCAGGGGCACATAACAACCATAGCTGAAAGCAGTATGAGTACTTATACAGGTTCAACCGTACAAAGCACGCCTCAAACAGTGCTACTTTGCCTATAGTTAACCAAGGGTGAGGCCGCGAAGCCCCAGGACAAGGCCCAGGCGCCACCCCGCGCATCCACAACCTTCTAAAAGCGGCTTCATCTCGCAATGTGGTCAATAAACAGGATATTCGCTTTAGAGCCATGGAAAAGTAGGAACATAATCTTCTGTCCTATTCTCCAAGATGGACGGGCCTTCATTATTTGAGACCACCCATGAATAAGTATCTTTTCACCTCCAAGGGGAATGGAGTAGGTCGACATAAACATCATGTGGTGACCAAGCGCAAGTCTGACCTGACCATGGTCATGCATTTGTATAGGAACAATAGAACTGGGCAGTTTCTGTTTCAAGAAGATCACAGCTGTAAAACTGTGTATAAGCAATATTTTATGAACAACATATATAACAGAAAACAGCTCGTACCATAAGTTTCTCGACGCCGTTGGACCTGTTCAACGAGTGCAGCAGTGGCACACATATCCCACGTGGCCTTCCACCATTGAAACGCCCCACAAGGACCTCAAGACGATCAATAAAGTGTAGGAACTTGTGGATGTTGTCCCAGTCAACTTCAGTGCCATCAGTAACAGCCGAGTTCTTATAGAATAACAAATAAGCAGCCTGCTTAACTCTGAAAAAACCTACACGTGCCACCAATTATAAGAAAATATTAGTTAGAAGTAGCATCTTCGTGAGAGATTCAGTGCTACTTCTAATGTTAAATTGTGATTAGTTAGACAGAATAGGTGATTAAGAAGTAATCGAGGCAACAAGCAAGAACCAGATACAAAACTAACATGGATGAACAATTGGAACGACGTCGGGGTGGAAGATCGCAGTGAAGATGAGACTAGGTTCTGCTATTTTCATCAACATTCGGGCGCCGACTTTCAGTCCGTAACACTTGAGAAAGTTTATCCAAGTTCGGCCATAAAAAAGCAGCGATCTTCTTGGTTCATGAACCCAACTCGGAACTTATATCCATGGCTTGTCTTCACTGTGACCATTAAACTGGTGTATTCAGTTATGGCAAGGCCGAGCATCTTGAGTACATGTGTTCTGGCAGAGCAAGTAATGCACTGCAGGAAAAATAATATGAGAACACAATGTATTCCCTATCCAAATCTAGAAATAATTTCCTCCTTCACGTCAGTGTTGACCATCGTACTAGTACCTTTTATCCAAATATAGCAATCCAAATTTCTAAATTAGTCGACAACATGTTCAAAAAACCCCACCCTCCCGGATAGAAAAGAGGATTCTCGGAACATACTATGCGCGTTTAAAAATCATGTGTTAGGATGAGAAGGAACAAGTGTGGCGTCTCGCCGAGGGCGCAGAAACCTGTAGGGTCCTCGCACTTTGGACACTGCAAATGAAACATACTAGATTCAGTAGGAAGAAAAATGCATCAACGGAGCCGGCTGCCATCCTAGGATTACCTGCGACCAAGGGACTTGGATTTATTGGGGATGGATGAAGAATTCGTACCTGGTTCTCCATGAGAAAACCCTATGCAATCGCCTAGAGGGGTTTTTCTATGAACAAGCAGACGAGGGAGAAGGGGATTTAGGCCCAGTGAAATATTGCCGCTTCGTCCGTCCAGCTTACTGCTAAAGCTGGAAAGGTGGGGGGTTTTGTGATTTGATGGCTCATTGGGCATTACTGTGGCGCTACGACCGGGGTGTGTCTGCCGTGCAGTTGTGCACTCTAATTTGGTGCATATGGCACGTGGACCCCGTTGCTGGGTGCCCCACATATCAGCGAAAGAAGTAGAAAGACAGGAGTAACTAGCTACACATAAATATATTTTTGACAGAGAGATACTCCCTCTGTAAAGAAATATAACAATATTTTATATCACAACTTTATACATAAGAAAATTCAAGGGGAATACATATAACATATATAATTATAAAAAACAGAGTTTTTTAACACAAGATAGACGAGTTGGTGATGATGGTGTGCCTGCCATCTTGCAATATAGGCCGTCCGATTTATATCTGACGGATAGGAAGGAAACTATGGCAATTTTCCAAAAAGGTACCCACACACCTCTCCACATTTGCAAATAAGGCCTTCCCTTGTTCATCCTTTTCTCTCACAAGATAAAATACTCATACAAATGCATCTTGATGTTACGTGCAACGCACGGGCATTATGGGGGTTCAGCTGAGAATATAATACTCAGACAGGCTCACGGTTCTGGACTTTGGGCCACAGTCCGGTGGGCCTGCATGTTTGGGGGCCCATGTGTTCTACCTCAGCGCTTTCCATATTGCAAGCGATCGGTATGGCGCTGGTTTTAGATGATGTCGCAAGGCGAATACACAAAATTGAATAAAGCACGACAGGTGTTGGAATGAAATCGAACGACAGTTCCTAACCAGCAATTAGAGTTGCAATTCTATCAATGATATACCATGTCATAAATAATACTGTCGTACTACTTATACACACAGGACACTTATTTCACCATGACAGATTATTACATCAAAATCTCTCAAAGGATAGATCAGTTCGGCAGTTGTGTGCTGCTACTGAAGAATTTCAAAGTTGATTTGGACCAGCTCTCCTTGCCGAGAAAGTTCGATTTTGACATCATCCCCTACCGCAAGATATGATTTAGATTTGAACCTTGACCATCCTTTAGCATCAGTCATCATGCGACCATCCTTTGTACTTACGGTATATTGAGCAGGTTCATTCACACCAAGGCTGCGCATGGTAAGAGAAACTTGGCCACGGTCGCCCGGATTGTTGAACGACTCCCTCGTTGCTCTAGGAATTCTCTGTTTGCAAACAAGAAGACATACACAAACAGTTAGATCAACACAGTGAATCATGTGAAACAACATGGAAAGAAAAAAGGACCACCCGCAAAAAATAAAGAAAGAAAAAAGAACGAAGCACTTGGGCGGCCAATGCTTACCAAGAAGGTGGACATGTCGGTTTTTGTAAGGACTTTAGTATATGAAGTGCGAACTGCAGCCCAGTCTGTTGCCGGTGCAACTGCTCGTTCGGTTGCCGCTGCACGGGCCGGAGCAGATGCAAGTGCAAGTGTTGGTGCAGGTGCCAAAGCCGTTGCTGGTGCCCGTGCCAATGCGACTGGTAGTGCCGCTGCTCCTGCTGGAGATGGTGCTCCTTGTTAAGCAGGTGCCGGTGTCGGAGCAGGTGCCGGTGTCGATGCCTGATCCTCCGGTAGATCAGCCTGATCCACTAACGCAGTCGGTGCCCAATCCTCGGCTGGATCAGACTGAGCCGCTGCCGCTGTCAGTGCTAGAGCAACTGCCGGTGCTCGATCCGTTGCTGAACGTGGTACCGATGTGCGAGACAGCGGCGATCGTGTCTGGTCTTCTATGATCAGCTTTCTAACTTGACTAGGCTTCGTGACCGTGATCCAGTTTTTTCTTCATTTCTTTTAAATGCGAGAAGGACTAATTGTGGCGTGTTCGTTAAACCAAACTTCAGTTCATCATAGGGATTCAGCTTGTACTCAGACAACAAACAAATCCAATTTGGACAGTGCCTTCGTTACTGACACGACATAAGAAGTGAAACCTGCAAAAATAGCCATCGTAGAGCAAACCAAACGGTTTATTCTGTGATGAATGTCACATGGCAAAACCTGCATCATAAAATTGTAGCAAAAGAAAGAAAACATGACATTAAATCAATAAGATTTAGACAATAAATCAATAAGATTTACTTGATGTGACACGAGTGAATCCTTACCAGGAAATCACTATGTTGAAGTACTAAAGAGAAGATTGATCGTCGAACTACGCGTGGCATGCAGGGCCTCCGCCTACTCCCACAAGCAGGACAGTCCAAAGGTCCTGACAAATCGTATGGACCGAACATCCAAGGGACTGGAAATCCTGGTAGGTGCGATAAACCCTGCAATGCATACAGATATTGGAGTGTAACCATAATTGATAAACCGTCCTCACAAAAAAGATGATCTGGATACTTCAAAATATACAAACTAAATTGAGTGGACAGACATTAACATAGACTATTCTCAGGACTCACCACACACCAAAAGCGGTAGTACTAAACAATATGGGGTTCACAAAAACAAATCAAGTATTGAACAATAGTACTTACTACAGACAAGCAAAGTTGCACTAATTAAACTCTGCAGACTATTTCTTGCCATCGACCTACTGGATGAACCCCGCATAACTGACTAGGCCATGGACTTCGTGAGAGATGTCTACCGGCACCATCACCATCTCGTCAACCTTGGAGAACCTAACAGAGTGGTCTTTCCACTCATAAACATGACGATGAAGATAGGCCGCATCAGATTTGTCGGGAAGCTTTACAAGAACCACACCCTTCATAATTGGAGGCACAGCCAGGAAATTGTTGTGGTCAAGTACAGCCTCGAGAACACGCCTGACAACAATGCTACAGGAAAACACTAGTTCAGGACACGTGGCGACAAGGACACAATAGCTGGATAGTTTAGCAGTAGAACTCATCCTCAGGTCTTCCAGTTCACACGGCATGACTTTGAGAACTTCATCTCCACCGCGGACCTGGTTCTAATTCAAATAGAAACCAAATATTTTATTACTACCTCCGTTCAGAAATATAAGATGATTTTCGATATTATACTCCATATATGACTACATATACGCATAGAAATGAGTGAACAAAGACAGTAGAACATGTCTTCAAAGGAGTGAGAGCAGAGGGATTACTTGCAATATCCATAACACAAGTTACTGAGGCAAATATACCCTCTTCAAAGGTAGCATTGATGTTCATAAAGTAGTTGAAAGTAATCTATAAGAAATCAGTGTCAACCTCTCGCATGTTTTGGTCAAAAGAGGAATATAGAACCATCACTTCGCACACAAAAATCACATGCAAGATCACCCAGAAATTTGTACTACTAGTACTAGTACTGCGTGTTAGATGAAAAAACACGACCAAGATCGAGAAAAAGATCATCAAGAAGAGATATTACCTGGACTTGCTTAATGAGGGATCCCGGAGAGGGGGGCTTGGATAGGGTGATGGCTTTCAGCTTGTCTGCGGTAGTCTCGGCGGGGTGCTTGCGCTTCTTCGTACCATGAGCCTCGACGGCGGTTTTGGCCAGAGCCATAGACATCACTTCGGCCGGTGCTCCAGCGTCCATCAACAAACTGTCAAATAGAAATAAAAGAAAAGAAACCATAATCACAAAGCCAAAAGAAGAACAGAGAGGGAGTTATAGGATCAGTCTCGGGGTTGCAAGATCGGGCCTTGGCCAGAATCAACACCATTGATGCGCTCACCTTTCCTTCTTTGGGAGAGAAGAACAATGGCAGAAGCAGGTTGGGGTTTTCTTGAAGAAATGAGGAACAAGATGAGGGAGAAGCGAGTGGGGGTTTTCTTCAAGAGAGGAAGTTGAGAGAGAAGAGTGAAATGATGGTTGCTTCATCCATCCAACTTACTGCTGGAAAGGAGGGGGTTTTGTGATTTGACGGCTCATTGGGAATTACCGCGGCACTTCGATTGGGGTAGTCTATCGTGCAGTTGGGCATTCTACTACGGAATAATTTAGTGCATGGCTGGTGGACCCCGATGCTGGCTGTCCCACACGTCGGTGAAAGTGAGTAGCAAGGTTCACGACGACCGTGGAGGAGGATCCGCACGGTAGAGCGTGTCCACTGTTTTTCTGAAGAAGAAAAATGATTACCTTAAGTGTTTCCACTCTTACGACAGAGGAGTGCGAAACACGGCAGCCACTTGAACATACACAGTGCTCCTACTACTAGGCATGTGCACTGGTTCATACGCCAGTACTACATAATCTTGTTGCTAGTGTAGTAAGATATGAGGATAGCAAATGATGTTGTGCGCATGTCAACTATATGAACAGTAATGTAGTAACATAGTACCGCTTTTTCGACTCTCCGATCGAGAATGAACGGTGAGATCAATGTTCACAGAACTAGGTCTACAACGCACGAAGAGTACAGTGCTACAGTACTCCACGAAACATGAACCATATGAAGCACGAATCAGTGTTAGGCAGGGTGTATGAAGGGTGCACGGTATGGGAGCAAAAGTTCCCTTCTCGACCCACTTTTGGGTGTTTGGCAGAGTGCATGAAGGGTGCATGAGTCCACACTAGTAGGTTAACACAAATACACGAAGAGGGAACAACTATATTGAGATGAGAATGCAACTAAACACACCCACACGCTTTGTGCTACAGTGACTGATCTGCACCGTCTGAGTTTGATCCAAAGGTCATGTTGCGCCGAGACATGGACATGCCCATGCAGAGGGCGCCTAAACACCACCGAAGTCCCTCTGCTTCTCGAGGCGCACGACGTTGGTGATGCAGGGTGCAACCGCCCGCAGAGCCCGCTCCCGGTCGACGGGAGCCAGCTCGTCAAAGACGGTGTCCAATGGCACGAATGGATTCCGATGACGGAGCCCTGAGAGGATTCGCCCGGCAACAGCGACGACAGCCCGCAACCCCTCCTTGTCCAGCTCCGCCCCCACCATCGTGCGGAGATGGCTCATCTCCTCGGAGATATAGGTGAAGAAGGAGACCAGGTCAGGAAGCCGCAGCTCGTTGAAGTCGACGGGGTGGTCGAACGGGTTTAGCCCGACGGCCGGCATGGTCGCGCTGGCACGACGGTAGGCATCACGCAGTCGCAACACGTGCGTGGCAACTTGGTCCACCAAGTGGCAGAGGCGATCCTGGACCTCGTCACGATCGGCCCGCTCGCGCTCCAGCCGGCTCCCCTGCCGGCCTATATCGTATCTCCCGCTTTCTGCAGCAACGCCGCCGATGCCTCGAGCATCTTTGTGGTGGACGCCTGCCACTTTTGAAGCTCCATGAACTCCCGCACATAACGGAGGAGCATGGAACTCCTCTCCTCCTTGAGCTCATGGAGCTCCACGTCCTTGACCCTGAGCTCCGCATCCTTGGCCTGGAGCTCCTGTGTCAGGCGCCTCACCTCAGACTCCATGATCTGCTGCGCCGCCATGGCACCAGGTAGAAGCAATGGGGAGAGGAAGCAAAGGGGGCGAAATGGCTGAAATGCAATGCAATCTACGGGAAGGCGGAGGGAGCCAGCCGAGGAGCGGGGAATCTTTTGGTTTTCACCATGGGAAAACACCAGTCGATGACTTCTCACATCAGGGAGCAGTGGGTTTTACAGGTAGAGTCATCATGACTAATTGCTGCCGCGCCTGCTCCCGTCAATCAAAAAATTAAAGATCCTGCCACGCCTGCTCCCGTCAATCAAAAAATTAAAACTCCTACCGCACCCAAACACCAGAGCAACGCCGTGGTGGATATTTAAATTTACCTGCCGGCAAGGAGATAAAAAAGGGGTGAAAAAACAAATGTGGCGGCGGCCTAGCTAATCGGTCACACTAACCCAACTAGCTAGCCACCGTGCTTCACTGATGTACTCGGTGGAAAAGGCGGTCTTTCGTGATTTGACGACTCATTTACTTGCTTCGGTGCTACGACCGAGGAGGACCTAGAAAACACGCGGTAGGATGTCCCACGTCTCGGCAAGGAAGAATATATGCGTGCACCACCCGGGAGGACCCCAAAACCGCGCAGTAGGGTGTGCCACGTCTCGGCACGGAGGAAAAATGTGTGTGTAAAAATATACTGTAGAAGACGTAGTACCTATGGTTCGACCTCGGGACCCAGCTAGTCAGTCGAAAACACCCCACTAGCCACACAGCTTCATCATGCTAACGGGCACGAAGGATAGGTGTGGTTAGCTCCGTCTCGACCAGCCACAATGTCTCTTGTGCTAGGCGATTCTTCTATTTTCCAAGCTTTTTTTAGTTATAATAACACCACGGCAAGCTAGCGCCACTCTTCGTGTGTGCCCGTGCGTCTAAAGATTAGACGATGGAGAGGAGAGAGAGATCGCAGACCTGGGACCCACCAGTAAGTGAGTCAACGGTCATGCACGTGTTGATGAGGCGCTCCCTCTACTCTACTCAACGTAATATTATATAAAATCAAGTTATGGGACAAAGCCAACAACCGTTGTTGTTTCAGGCTATCGACTTACGCTTTGTAGTCCAGGTTGCCAGTTCGAATCTCGTCTTTCAGATTTGTTAGTTTTAGGTACAAATTTGGTCAATGTCAAGTGGGACCCCCGTGTGTTGTTCCGATATTTCAGTGTAGGATGGTTTTTTTGAACAAACACTTTGCACGGTTAGACAAGTAACGGCACGAGTTACACGTATTTTGCATGTTTACGAACAAAAATGACAACGGCATTGGATATCACATCAACCCCGCAGCTTAGATGCTATGGTGATACGAGTTTTTACATCGTTGGAAGTGAGATCCAATGGCTTGGGAGTAGTCTTTGTAATTATGCGCAATTTCGAAACTCTCCAAAGTTTTTTTTGCAAATAAAACACTCAGGCCTCGTGTGTGCCGCTGGATCTTGGATCCAACGGCTCCCCGTTGCTCATATTAGGTGCTCCCCGTAGCTTAATTAGCCGCTACGGTGATACGAGTATCTAGGTCGTATGATCTGTGATCAGATGGCACATGTGTAGTACTTGTACTTTCTGCACAATTCCCAAACTCTCTCAGTCGTATATTGCAAAAACATTCAAACCTCCTACTGTGGGCCGTTAGATCTCCGTGAACTCATATCACCATAGAATCTACGGTGCGGGAGCACCTCATATTCTCCCGTGCGAGAAAACATCAGGTGCTCTCGCAGCTTGGATGCTACGGTGATACAAGCTTCAAGGTCGTTTGATCTGAGATCCAATGGCATCTGAGCAGTCTTTGTGCTGGTAAGCAGTGGCCGAACTCTTTGGGGGATTTTCTACAAAAAACCATTCAAACCACCGAGGAGTTGTTGGGTCACAAATCCAACGGCTCCGAAGAGCTTGTATCACCAAAGCATCTAAGGTGTGGTAGCACATGATATTCTGAAATACAGGAGAATACGATGTCCTCCTTCATCTTAGATGCTACGGTGATATGAGCTTTGAGGTCGTTGGATGTGGGATCCAAGGGCATCTGAGTAGTTTTTGTACAAATTGTGTGCAATTCTCAAACTCATTAAGGTTTCCTGTAAAAATATTAAGACATCATGTGAGCTGCTATATTTCAGATCTACAAGCTCCAAGCAACTCGTATCAGCATATAGCAACTAAGGTGTGGGGGCACATGATATTATCTCAGGGAGGAGGGGGGTGCACAACCAATCGGTGTTTGGGAGCTAGGGTGGGGACAAATATAATCTAAAAAATCCTAAACAGAGCTTCACAAATTTATCTAAGGTCGAGGGGTTAACCCCCGATAAACTACATAGCTCCGCCTAAACACAACATTTGTATGTACTGTAGTACTAGACTTAATATTCATGTTTCAGTTTCCTGTTCATTTTAAATATTGAATTGAGGACCATGCATGTCTTACATTTTACTCCCTTCGTTCCTAAATATTAGTCTTTTTAGAGATTTCAAATGGACTGGCACATACGGATGTATATAGACATATTTTAGAGTGTAGATTCACTCATTTTGCTCCGTATGTTGTCACTTGTTGAAATCTCTAAAAGAATAATATTTAGGAACAGAAGGAGTATTTTTGAATTCGTGTTATACATGCATGGTTTGGAAAAATAGATGCACTATACTTATTGGATTGTTGTTGTGTTCATGTGTGTGTGTGTGTGCTCATATGCTGGATACATACAACGTTTTCTCACCACCATATTGTTCATCTTTTAAATTTGAATTTGCAATGAAAAACTTACTAGGGATACCATGAAATGTGAAATCCACGTTGAGATCACTATATCAAAAACTCACTCTAATTCAAGAACTCGTCATAAATCAATTACCACGTCGAGATTACTATTTGCAAGGAAAATACGGGCATTGTAAGACACATAGATTCGTTCGGCAATTTAAAAGATTCCTTTCGTATTCTCCAATGGTACCCAACGGCGTACCAGCCAGACCTTGCCTCGTGTTGATCCTAAAAAAAGGGCTCGTGTCCTTCTGGTGGCGTGCATGCACTACAAAAAAAAGACACTTCCGTGATGATACGTGTTTGTCACAGTAGGTCACGTTTTCTGTCATGCATGTACATCCATGATGATTTTATGACAAAATCAAGATAGTCATACCTGTGCTGTCATAGAAGTGTTCCATGACATTACCAAAATTATCATCACGGAAGTGTCCACTTCCATGACGATAAATCGCGCGTCATAGAAGTGCTTTCATCAAGGGTGACCGAGACGTAGCATCGACCATAACGGCTCGCCGTTAAGCTATTGGGTCCGGTTTTGGATCCGATAACCCGTTAACAGCCCGGACCAATGGGGATTTTCCACGTGTAAAATTCTCATTGGCCGACGGAACCACGTGTCAGCTCCTCGTTGGGACAGATGTCATCCACTCATTGGACAGGAGGCGCCTATGATACGTCGACACATGGCACGACCCAATAGAGGCCCATTCCAGTGAAAAGGCCGTCCCAGCTAAAGGCCCACCATGTTTTTTCACACACTAGTGGGCTGGCCCGTTAACAGCCTGCCATGTTTTGGGTCAAATTGAGGCCCATATCAGATCAGGCCCGTTCACAGCCTGCCGAGTTTTGGGCCCAATTACGTCCCATAGAGGATCAGGCCTGTTAACAGGCCACTGTACCTTTGGGCCCATTCTAAGACAGGTTTGTATTTCAGCCTATTAAATGCCCGTTTACCAGTTCAGCCCGATAATAGTTTCGGCCTGTTAGCGGCCTGTGGAGTATCTGGGACGTTGTCGGCCCGGTTTAAATTTAGGCCATTTAACGGCCCACGCAGAAACTGGGCTATTTCTTGTCCGAAGTAACTTTAGGTCTCTTAATGGCTCGTAGTCTTCCTGGATAAATTTCAGCCCAACTGGCCTATCGGCTTGTTAATGGCCCATGTAACAGTTGGGCCTAATTACAGCCCGCGTTGAATCTGGCCTGCTTACAGCCCATCTGATAATGGCCCGTGACACTTTTGGGCCTATGGCCCGCGTGGATACCGGCCTGCTTAAAGCCCATAATTTTATTGGGCCAAACATGCCCGAGATATATTTTGGCCTGTTAACTACTCGTCCTATTTGGGCCCAACATGGGCCTTAGGCAGTTTCGACCTGTATTGGCCCGTGAATTTTTCGGCTCAACGCTAGCCCAATCTAGGTTTTAGCCTGTTAAAAGCCCATGGTATTCTCTTGCTCAGCTGGCCAGAACTTTACTCGGTCTGTTAAAGGTGGGAAACTACTATAGGTTTAGACCTGCTAATGGCCCAAGATGATTATAGGCCCACGTTTTGGCCCATATGAGTAACGGGCCGGCCTGAAGACCGACAACACTGAGATCCACTAAACCTTCCGACCTAAATTACAGCATACCGACCAAAGAATAAACCTAGACTACACAATAAAGAAATTACGGCATATTACATCCACTGGGAATCAAAGTTCGCTACCGGTGATAATAAAGCGCAACATGACCGCGGGTTACATACACTGGGCATCAAAGTTCGCCACCAGTGCATATAAACGCGCCGACAAAAGAACATTCAAAACTGAGAGCACTTCAGAAGGCACTAGGCCTGGCAAGGTGGGGCCCCGCAAGCAGTCGAACAAGCTGATGAGACCTCAGTTGTGTCAACGATAGATGCTTCATCCCTAGCTGTATGGCACCATAGTGCGCACGGCAGTCCCCCGACATCTTCATTATATCTTTGACTTCAAGTCGGAGTTGAGCTGAAGCAAGCCTTTCTGTTTTAAGTTGAGACTGAAGAAGTCGAACTGATTGAGGCGGCGACTGCACAGAGGTTCTCTCACACCTGCTAGTGAGTAGCTTCAACTCATTGTCTTCATCAAGACAGGACCTTGGGGTCATCTCGCTGTCCTCAAGATGGTTTGGCTCACTATCTTCCCTAAAGTTCTGACTGGCATAAGAGATACGACTCTGAAAGATAAATAAGGAGACATGTAACAGGTTTCACAATTATATAAGCAAATAAATGGATTTATTCTGCATAAGGAACATGTTTTTACAACTACAATTTAAAACTGGTAGTTGTTGCAAACATCCAATCAGATGTAAACAGCAAAGTAAACAACAGTGGAGGAAATGATGCCTATCCAAATCTATACTAGAACAAAGTTTGAAGGCTTGAGAAGGATGAACTACATTACATGTTAACACGGGCTGGACAAAGCCCTTCTCCATGTTGATGGAAGGATAATTCAATAAATTCCCCAAAGAAAATTCTTTATAAGTATTGCCATTATTCTACATTTTGCAAAGACTAAACATAGATCAAGTAATATTGGAAGAAACAGAGGATAATGAAGCTCAGGTGCAGACTGATGATACATAATCAAATAGCAATTAATTAAGTACAGTGTTACAAGGCAAAAGGTACTGACAAGAGGAATGTAGACATCAACGTGTGCAGTGGCATTGGCTTTATTCAACATTTTGGTAAGAGTAAATGTAGATATGATAATTTGGAGAAAGTGGAGGGTAGGGCAGATAAGATGCAGAGTAATGCTAGACAATCAACTATCTCGCGATGCAAGTACAATAATACCACCACCGTCCGTTATTACTTGTCGCTCAAATGGATGTATCTAGCACTATTAAGTTCTAAATACATACAATTGATCAACAATTAATTCGATACAGAGGGAGTACATGACAACAGGTACTTACATGAGCAATCCAAAACATCATAACCATTGTGTTAATTCTACATTTATCTAAGAGTAAATGTAGATCTTATAATTTCAAGCAAAGGGAGGATAAAGAAGCGAACATTTACAGTGATGCTACATAATCAAACAGCAATGAGTGTAAGTATGTTGACAAAGGGCAAGAGGTACTAACAAGAGCAATGCAGAGCCCAGTATTCTCGTGAGATCCTATGATCCTTTGAGCAAGGAGATTCATCTGAAATTAGTTTTCATACAAGAGAGAAGGTAAGGCACATGCAGAAATTTAGGAGTTCAAATTTTGAATTGATATCATAGACAGTACCTGACGCTGGACTCTCAACAGTTCTAATAGGGGTTTGGCCACTGGAGTAGGGGTAAAGTGTGGTACAGTTGGGCCTGTGTTTTCTGTTGCTGCTGATCTATCTGATTTAACAGGTATCACTACCTTTTCCAAATACCTAGTTTGTACTCCTTGAGGATCTGTACTCACCCTCTTCCTTTTGGACATCTATTATGAAAGAACAACATTTGACTGGAATAACATAGTATGACGACACATGGAATAGGTACAGAAAATGGATAGGTATGGCATATACTCATATATGATGCTTAAACTAAGTAGATGGTGTAACAAAGTAGAAGTAATGCAAGAGGTCAGATGCAAAATATGTGCGACCAATAAAACCATGCCAAGTTAGAGCAAGCACCTTGATGGGAGAATAAGATAGGTCATCCTCCACCATGCCAAGTTTGTTAGCCAGTGGATTGTTCCGCACTATTCCTCTCGTGCGCCCATTCTCATATTCATTTTGATAATGTTCAATACCTGACATGCATGAAAACATAAAAACAAGGGAGATTTTCTTTGTAATGCAGAAGTGATTCTAATCCAATACTTCCTCCCGGTAAACCCCTTTGTGCTATCTCTGAAATTCTTCTAAGAGGTGCCATGCATGCTGTAATTTGATGTGTGCATTAATATAATGTGGCCTACTACTGAAAATATGAGAGCTCCAGAAGTGATGATACTTCGCAGATGACAGCTTCAACATATAGTAAAGAAGAACAAGTCGACCTGACCTGCCAGATTCAAAATATGCTAAGGGAGAATAACTCGACCTGACCAGTCGACCGCAAGAGAAGAGGGTCATCTTAAAGAAGAGCAGAAGAGCAAGCAGATTGAAGATATTGCAAGTCTTTCTATACAATGTCGGTTGGCCACCCATGATGAACCAGAGCACACAGAGAAATATTGTTCCTTCCGGTCTCTCCATATGTGGCTCACATGCATTTCCAAACTAAAGTAGGAACATTTAGCTGTCCAATTAAACATCTCTCAGTTTCACTAATATCAGCATAATATCATATTTGAATTTGTACAACTAAGCTTGTTTAGCTCGATGGGTGGAATAGTGCTATTACGAAACGAACCATGTAGGCTGATCGTGGTCATCATAAAATGGGGAAACCGTAAGCATGATGAGTATAGTGTTGACCATGGCAGTGGGATGGCAGATCTGAAGCTGCAAACCGCGCAAAGAGTAGTTAGCAACCGATATTTGCTTTGAAATAACAACTAAGATTTGGTATGGACAAGAAAGTACAGTCAACAACTGACAAAGAAATGCAATTCTGCTGTCTCTCTATATGCTGCGACATGCATTTGGAAACTCAAGTGGGACCTTTAGCTAACCAATTAAATGTGTCTGTTAACTAATATCAATATCATATCACAATCATATTTGAACAACTAAGCTTTGGAATTTTGAGTGTTGTGTTGTTTAGCTTGAAGGGTGGAGTAATGCTAGTACGACAGAAAGCCCCTACGCAGATCATAGTAGAGTAGATAAAAGGGGAAAACCCTAAGCATCAAGAGTAAAATCAGGAAAGTGGAACTAGCTGGACCAGTGGGTGGCGCACATGCTTTTCGAAATGAATATAGGAACATTAGGTGACCAATTAAACATTCTCTGTTTTAGTAATATGAACATCATATCCGATTCGTATTTCAACACGTAAGCTTTCGAATTATGAGTGGCATGTTGTTTCGCTTGATGGGTTGAGGTCTCGAGGAGCAGTGCTAGCACGACACGAAGCAGTTAAGCACCTACGATGATGGTAGTGAATATAAAGGGGGGAAACCATAAGCTTTACGAGTATAGTGACCGTGCCATGGCGAATCTGAAGGTGCAAACCGGACAAAGCTACTTCGCAACCAATGTTTGCTTTCAACTAGCCACTCTGATTTGGTACGGACAAGAAAAGTACAGTAAACAATTTACGATCTATTTTCTGGGTGAGATCAGTAACTTAAGCACATATGGAAGAGTACCACCTCTCTTGCGACGCCGTGTAGGCCCCTGCTAATTCGTTGCGGGTGCTGCGGGTGCGATGGCTGTCGGCGGTGGGGAAGAAGACGTTAGACGGCAGACGGCCGGGTTGGGGGATAAATCCTGTTGCCGTGGATGAGGCGGTCGTAGGAGCGGCAACGACAAGGTGGACGACGACACCGATGAAGCGAGATGACACGATGAAAGGATCCTAGTCCGGCACCGTGGATGAGAGATGTCCATCTCTTGAAGTGGACGACGGGGTAGGGGTAGTGGCTCCGGCAAGGTGGAGGATGGGGTGGTGGATGGAGGAGGCTGGCCGCAGTGGGGAGGTCGTCGTGGAGCCGACGGTGTATGAATGGGGAAATGGAGGGGGAGGGGGGATCTCAAAATTTAGGACACGCTTGTCTAAAATGTGGGAAAGTTACGAACTTATCCCCCATTTAAAATTTCGGACATCACGTCGGTTGGGGATAGGACGGTAATCTCGCATCTCCCAAATATTTGCCGGTAACGATTTCGGGCGAGGAGAGGGTGTTTTTCCGCCCAAGGTGTATGAACGGGGCTGATAGGTAGGGCGGTTGTGTCATGTTTGAGGGAAGTTACACATCTGCCCCTATTTAAAATATTAGCCTACATCGATTTCAGACGAGGAGAGTTTGTTTTGCCGCCCACCGTGGATGAATGGGGAAATGGAGGGAGAGACACATGTCTTTCGGACGAGCTTCAATCAAATGTGTTTTGCCGCCCACGTTTGGCGCCCACCGTGTCTGAATGGGCTCAGAGGCCATCGTGTCATGTCTGATTGAAGTTACTAGTCTACCCCTATCGACAACAGTGTAAATCCAGTCGATAAGGATGTCAAAGTGTCAGGGGTAGACAGTAATTTCCATCTCGCAAACACTTGCTTCGGGCAGCCCACAAATGATAGTGGGTGTTTAGCCGCTTCGTTCAAAACTTGGGAGAATTAGCATTCACGTTTGCCCTGGGCCCTGGCAACTAAATCCAAATCCAATTTTTATTCGATTACGAATATCCACAGATAATTCTACGTTTTGTTATTTATTTCTTCAAAACCACACCAAAGATTTATTCCACCTTTATATATGATTATGATTTAGAAATGTCGTGATCTTCGAATTTAGTAGGTTGGATACACTTTGAGTCAAACAGTTATTTCATCCAATACAATATGCTCACACGAAAAATAGGTCACCTTATGTCAATCATACAAGTACTAAGGATAACCTCGCCTAAAAAATTCGGATCATTACAACTCATGGACAACATAGGGGGTCTTACAACATAATCCATTCAGAGACATGACACAACATGCAAGTACAATAATCTAATGACAATTTCAACTGGTATCTAAAGAAGAACTAGGATTACCCTAGGCTTCAGATAGCAGAAGCAGCAGGACCTCCTCCGTCTTCAAATGCAACATTCTTACTTCCTCCAATTCTTGGGTTGCTTGCATAATGCGTGCAGCTAATTGCATAATTTCCAGCTTCAAGATCGAGATTACCTCATTCATGGCAGCCACACCATCTCTTTCTGCCTCTAGTAGAGCCTCAAGAACTATAATATATGTTCTCAGACTGCTCTCCGGCGGTGTTGCCTCTGAACTGCTACCATCTGGTAACATGGATGGCACACTGCTTCCACAAATAGATTCTGGGGTTGTACATTGTGTCCTAGTGTGAACGACATCCTGAAAGGTTTCCGCTGGACATAAGTAAGAGATAGTTATTGCATGATCCAGGCAGTAAGCTTACATGGTAAACGACATACAAATTATTGCCGAGCATGGCAAGCTATATTTAAATGGTTCGAAGCAGCATCAGCCGAAAAGAAATTAAAATGGTAAGATGAAACTAGGGATGTAAGTGGCAAATAAACGACATCCGCTAGTCCCATCTAGTTAGTTTTTGCTAGCTCCCTAGTTCATTTTCCTCAAAAAACAAAAACTCTTTTGAACTATCATACCACTAGTGGACTTTAATCGGGATTAAACGGGACCCAGTTGACATCCCTAGTTGAAAGGGAGTGTACCACCGCTATATTTAAGTTGCCAAGGCATCTAAGCAGTTGAAATAATCTGAGAAAGCACTTAACAGTGTGGCCTCATATAAACTACGAAGACAGTCTTGTGATGAAGTTCATAGGAATAGTTAAGGACTCAAATGAACTAGGCATGCATTTCTTTACGATAGTACAACAGACACTGCTGACATATTGGCCAACTCAGGTATAGCGTAACAAGTAACAAACAAGCATTCGAATCAATCAATACAGCAAAGCAGATAACTGGACTATTTGTAATTCTGTAGGATTACAGGTTGAGGGCACAAGCCAAGAAAGCAGCCCACACGCATTACATTTCACATGTACTAAAAAACACTGGCTTACCATATGTTGCTGTGAAGCCTCGTGCTGTTGCATTGTTCTTTGAAGATATCATCAACATCCCGTGGTTGCAAATCTAGTTGTTGTAGTTTATTCTGCACCCTCTATTTAGGTAAAATTAATTTTAATCGCATGCACTGGTTCGAATTGATCATCAATGGTTCATCTAAACTAATGAAAGAAGGGTGTGTGCATACACGACAATATATCTGCTTCCCTCAATTTTTATGCTTGTTCGAGGTGCCAGCCCCAAAATAACAAATATTTTGCTTGATGGGGTTGGCAGCTCCATAATTAATAGAAGCATCAAATTAGTCATGCAACTTGGGAAGATTAAGAACACACAAAAAAGTAATGAACAGAGGCTCAGAGCAGTGATGTAATAGCTAGCATCAGAAAATGTAGGGTAAAACAAACAAAAAGCAGCGGAACCACATGCTAGTTTGCTGATGTGTAATTAAGCATAGAGAACATGAAGCAGTCTGATGGAACCAACATGTGGCATCAGAACAACACCATTATCATAAATATAGCATGCAAGAAGTGAAATAGTAGGCAGTGATATCTAGGAAGTACATTAATCCTTAGGACAAAACTAAAGCATATTAACTATATGTGCACTGGTATGTAATTTAGCACATGTATCATGTTCACTGCCAGAAGTATGGCCCTACAGGGGCAAGCAGAATAACGCGTATCATGAAAAATTGAATGATGTCCTGAAGAAATTCAAAGGTGCGGTGCTTATGCTAAGAAAGTGAACGTAGGCGCCGGTCGTTGGATAATAGTACCTGATTCTCGGCGGCGTATGTGTATTGTTGTCATACTTGATAGCTAAGGATCGTCGATGGTGCTCGTGTTGCGGTTGAGTTTGGGCCGGCTGTCACCGTCGCTCAAGCGGCTCCGGTGCTTCGGTTGCGGCGCCTGTCGACATGCAAGAAAGCTCATCTGTGGTAAGTGAACAGTTGCACGATCAAGAAGAGAAAAACCTAAGGAGTACAAATCGAAATAACCTGATGAGGCTGCAGTGTCAGTAAAGCAGGGCCGGTGGAGTTGAATATGGCGTCCGTGGAGCGGGTCTGGTGTAGTGCACGAAGCTTCAGCGGGCGCGGTGTATAGTGCTTTCGGTGAGGCGAATCTGTTGCGGCCGACGAGGGCTTGTATGAAGGGCCAGCGATGGGGCGGACGAGGGAGTCAGTGAAGGGCCTACATTGTGGTGGACGAGGGCGCCGGTTAAGCAGATCCGGTGCGGTGGACCATGATGGCAGTCAAGGAGATCTGGAGCGGTGGACAAGCCGTTGGGGGTTCCAAGGTGCGAAAGGTAGATCCGGCAGGGTGTGAGGTCCACTGCTGCAGCGGAGGACTAGATTCGGCAACTTGCCATGGTTGGGGGGTTCAGGGAGGGGAAGGGGAGGGGCTCTGGGGAAGAATGTTGGGGCAAAGAGGGGAAAACAATGGAGTTACCAAAGCAGCCCTTTTCCGTTCATGTGGTAGGGGTAAAACAGGAATATCGCAGGGCTAAACTTTCGGGCGCGAGATATTTCGATGTGAGCGGGAAGTTTCAAAGCTTTTGGCGCCTGAAATTATAAGTGTTCTGCTCTTGTACGACCGACTATGATATCATGGCCGAGAATTTATTTGTTTTGCACCCAAAAAAAGTGCAAGTTTTGAAAATCAATGTCTCCAACTCGACACTTAGATTGTCCATTAAATTCAAATATGGATCATTGAGCTAGTACAAGCAAATACCATCATACGGTCCAATTCAAATGAAATTCCAAATATGTTTATCCTAAATATGATGACAAAAGCAAAAATGTGTATGTGTATGAATAAAGTGGATGATTATAAAGTTTGAACATGCCCGTATGTGTATATCTCTAGGTTTGATATATGAACTTGAAATCACGAAATCCCGGCTTAAAAAATGTACCTCCAATTAAATGAATTACAAAAGCTAATGATGGAGTCGAATTCCAAAATTCCAATCTTAGGTTTGTAATTCTGGTACATCAAGGTATATCACGCATGTTAAAAAGTATCGTTATCTCATAGTCCAAACTGTGAAACAAATTGAGCAACCATGAGTGCACACACTATTGATCATATATATCTCAATTACGCTAAAGTCCCTCAAATATAGACACCTCACTCTTTATCTGAAGCCACCCCCCCCCCACACACAAGTCGTTCTCTCCCCCAGACACGAACACACGAGCACATTAACACCCCCCTCTCTTCTAAAGTCCAGACCCCAATATAGGTCTATATCACTTTGTCTCTCGAGCATGCACACATCTCTTCCCCCACTCTCTAGGTCTCCCGGCATCTCTCTTTGCCAAGCACACACACTATGTAGAGTGTATCTTTCCCATACACACAAAATGTCGGCCCCAAATGTCTATCTCCCTAGTTATGTGGTTCTTGCACACTCACCTCACACACCACCCCCACTGCAAACAAGCACACTCTGTCTCCTTGTGCACCACTCTCCTCTTTCTATCTCTCCCACATGCGGACCCGCCCCAGCTCCTTCCCTGTATACATATATGCCGTGACTCTTTCCATAGCTCCCTAATGTATCATCGTTCTCAATCTCGCACGTTATTCTCTACACTGTCTATTCTAGATCTCTCATGAAGTCCCTATCACACACACACACACACACGATGACTTGCTTCCCTTGCGTCTCTGTACATAGGCTAATTTCGAACAACATCAACATTGTCTCCCTATCTATACGCCATTTATGGGCACAAATGACCCCTCCCCCCTCTCTTCCTCTCTCTCTCTCTCCATCGCTCTCTCTCTCTCTCTCTTGCTCGCTCTCACACCCCTCTCCCACACACACTCGATGTCTCTTCCAAATAGTCTGCTCCCCGCCCACACCCATGCTATCCCGCTACTACACATGCCTTTGTCTCTCTGTGACACACATGTCACACCATTCCCCCTTCCCTTGTACTAGGTTTACATCATTAGTGGTCTCTCTACTCCACATACACACACTCCCTCTCACACACAAACGCACACACAAACACACACACAGACACGCACAAACACCCATTTATCTGGATCCTCATCTCTCCCCATGTCCGCATGTGTATCTCACACACTCACTCTCTGATTATGTCTATGTGTCTCCACGCTACACAACACAAAGCCCCATGTACATGTCTCTCTCTATCCTCCACACACATAGACACAAAGAATATCTTATCATTGCCTCAGTCTCTAGACATATCACACACGCACACTGTCTCTCTCTCTCTCTCTCTCTCTCTCGCAAACACGCCCAACAAGGGTTTCCCCGTGAATAACTTACCGTCTATTCATCAACAGTCGTGGCAGTACGGCGAACACGAGACGTGAAAAAGAATAAATCTACACGTGCGTAGACCACCTAGTATGACTACTAGGACTAGAGCAAGCCGAAAACACGCCGCCGTCACCCCCTCCTTATCGGCGACGGGAAAACCTTTGTTTTACAGAGTCGAGAAGTCATTGTGCTAAGGCCCCACATGCTGAGGCGTTGAATAGAATGTAGATCCTAGTTTACGGAAACAAGTATCGATAATACGTTTGTATCTCCATACTTATATTTCTTCTCTTATAAAAAACCGAGTTGGTGATGATGGTACGTGTGCCATCTTACAATATAGACCGTCCGATCTAGATCTGACGGATGGAAATTAAACTAAAAGATAACTGCACCTCTCCCCACACTTGCAGACAAGGCCTTCCCTCGTTCATCCTTATCTCCAACAACCTCATTGTTGAGAAATTAAAAAAGGAAGCCTTTGGAACAAACTGGCCTGGTGGCTGTTGCCGGCGTCGTCCATCCCCATGCCTCCGCTCAGTCCAACCACCAATCACCACCATGCCCCACTCCTCTTCACCTTATCTCCTATTTCTCGAGATATCATTAGTTTTTACACATGGGATTACTCCCGCATGGGTCAATCACAACAAGTGTTTTATAAAAAATGCATCTTGATGTTCCGTGCAATGCATGGACATCTTGCTGGTACTCTACAGAAGACTAAGTTGGTGATGATGGTGTATCTGCCATCCATCATTTCTGACCATTAGATCTACATCTAATGACTGTGAGGTAAGTTGTTGCCTTTTCTCACCAACATCCCACTTCTGTACCAATTTGTAGAAAAACCCATAATTAGTATCTTAAAACCAACCACATCCCTCCCTCACCTCACCAAAACAGCCCAAGGAATATATTCTGATTGAAACATGATATATCTCTAGTGATATATGTATATCTAAATTAGAGTGTTTTGTATCAAGTTTGTGAATAAGTATTATTCTAATTATATTCCGTTGCAACACACGTGAACATTGCTAGTATTTCCAACCATGCAAAAAAATCTAGTATTTCCATAGTTTCGAGTTTTCCATCAAGATATTAGTCACTGATATTTACTTTCAATCACGTACACATATGCACTATGTAACTAGCCTTGCTTATTGGCTTCCAAATCTTAACTTTCACTCCTACTTACAATATGTAGAGTATTTAACAAAAAACTACCACTTTCAACCAGCCCTAGGAAGAAACTATTGTACAAAAAATAGCAAAAACATACCCAAAATTTCTTAATCCGCGCCAAAAACTACTACCTAGTGCCGATTAGGCTTGTTTAAACCCGTTTATGACAGGGTTGGCCCACATGTTCGTGCTGACGATGCAGCTTAAACCAACACATTTTGTTTGACCGTTGACACGAGGGACCCACATCTGATCGTTTATCCTGTTATTCCCCCTCAAATCATTATTTTTCCTGAGCATTACTTCAAACAGTACTGATGCGTGTTCTTCGGTGGCGCCGGTGATGAGCGAGTTGGCCGCCGCTCCGCCGGAAGGGCCGGACGCCGCGCTGGCCTCCGCACGGGTTGGCAGGCTGGCCCGAGCGTGACTCACGAGCGAGCAAGCCGCCGCACCGGCCTTCGCTCGAGCCAGATGGCTGGCCTTAGCACGGCGCACGCGAGCGAGTCGCCGCGCCGCCGTGCCAATCTAGCTAGCAAACCTTGCAGATAAGCATCTGGATGGAGCTATCTTGGCTAGCTAGCAGCCGCAAGATGGGATCCGCACCGCCGGCGGTTTTGACCTCGCCTTCTGCCGGCGGCGGTAGCTGTGTCCCATGGCCGAGGATGACTAGGTGGACGGGCCGGAGGTAGGAGGTCACTCGTGTATTTTTGTGCAGACTGACATGTAGGTCCCACAAGTCAAAACGCCAAACTTGCTGGTCAAATAGAAGGCTTTGACTTAAGGGGCGACTGTCGGTGTCAAAACCGGCGGATCTCAGGTAGGGGGTCCCGAACTGTGCGTCTAAGGTCGATGGTTACAGGACACAGGGGACACGATGTTTACCCAGGTTCGGGCCCTCTCTAAGGAGGTAATACCCTACTTCCTGCTTGATTGATCTTGATGAATATGAGTATTACAAGAGTTGATCTACCACGAGATCATAATTGCTAAACCCTAGAAGCCTAGCCTGTATGACTAAGGTAATGAGTATATCCTTTCCGAACTACACCCTCCGGTTTATATAGACACCGGGGGGATCTAGGGTTACATAGAGTCGGTTACATAAGAAGGAAGCTTCATAGTTGGTCGCCAAGGTTGCCTTCCACGCCAAGGAGAGTCCTATCCGGACACGGGTATAGTCTTCGGCCTTCATGTCTTCACAGCCCACCAGTCCGACCCATTGATAATAGGTCGGACGCCCGAGGACCCCTTAGTCCAGGACTCCCTCAGTAGCCCCTGAACTTGGCTTCAATGACGAGGAGTCCGGCGCGCAGATTGTCTTCGACATTGCAAGGCGGGTTCCCCTCTTCCCGAACTCCAAGAAAGTCTTCGGACGTGATGAGAGTATCCGGACCTATCACACACACCATACACAACCGCAGAGATAATATAATTTTATATGAGTCCGATCTGCTGACAAATTTTTGTAACATGACATCACGTCCAACCGGTCACAATTCCGGACCGTCCTGTGTCCGCCGCTCCACGTCCCGAGACGCGGTCGCTATTGGCACATCTTGTCAAAGCAGAGATCGTGCCCCCTTATTGTGGGATTCTCATCAATGCAGGTATGGGTAACCCAACCGTGCCGTTTACATAGCCCTTGGGAATAGGCGAGTTCTAAGGTGAGTGAGGAGGCATTCAACATTCACTGCCTTTATAAGGGGATGATGATTCCCTCTTCCTCTCCCACGCCTTCTCTCTATCTCTGCCCTTCCAATATTGAGCTCCAGCGCCCAAGTTATCATCTCCTTTCCACTCAAGCTAGCACTCAACCATGTCCGGATCCGGAGGTCAGGGCAAGTGGATGGTCTCCTCCATCAGGGAGGAGGACATTACTGAGCTTCGGCCGGCCGGATACTTGGCAAAGGAAACCGCCCACTGTCTTCCGTCCAAGGGACAAGTCGTCCCCACGCTGAAGCCCAATGAGAGGGTGGTATTCATCCCTCATTTCTTCCGCGGGCTAGGGTTCCCACTCCACCCTTTCGTCTGCGGGCTGATGTATTATTACGGGGTAGATTTCCACAATCTGTTCCCGAACTCCTTCCTCAACATCTCGGCGTTTATCGTCGTGTGTGAGGCCTTCCTCCGCATCCAACCCCACTTCGGGCTGTGGCTCAAAGCCTTCAATGTGAAGCCGAAGGTGGTGGATGGCCAGCACGCAGAGTGTGGAGGAGCCATGGTGAGTAAGCTGTCCAACGTCTCCTGGCCAACTTTTGGTGGATACAGTAAAGGAGTGGCAGAAACAGTGGTTCTACATCATAGAACCCCGCGGCACCACCTGGGCCGCAGCCACCGAATTCCGCTCCGGCGCTCCCATGTGACTCACCTCCTGGGTCGAGAAGAGTCCGAATTGGTGTTAGCCCGATGAGCTGATACCGTTGCAGACGCGCGTCCAAAGCATGATAGCCAAGGACGTCAAGCTTGTCGATGTAATCCAGGTGATGCTAGTTCGCCGGATCCTCCCGTGCCAGCGCAGAAGTCGCCCTCTGTGGGATTTTAATCCGAAGAAGCATCAAACCCTGGTGAGGCTCTTCGAAACCACCCACGAAGATGCCTGGTAGTTGCTCTTTAAGGGCAACGAGAAACCGCCGGCCACAGATTCAGACCGTGGGCAAGACATTAAACACCCCGCCAGTGAGGTATGTTATTTTTAACGTATCCCCTACTTGTTTGTTTCAAGGATTATGTCCGAGCTTTTATCGTTGCTCTTTCAGGACTAGATGGAGGGGGCCAAGCGGATCCAGTGTCCGGCTCCGCTGCCTGAAGAACCGGTCATCCCGCGTCTGGCGAAGATGCTCGTGCCGGCACCCTATGAGGCGCCGGAGAAGAAGGCCAAGGGGCCAAAAGTGGCCCCCGTCGCAAGGGTACTTCGGACGTGACGTCCGAAGACGAAGAAGCCCATTCCTCCGTCCCTGAGGACGACGCCGAGGAAGAGGAGGAGGAGTAGGAGAAGAATCCTCACCCAGAGGGGGGAAAAAGGAAAGGGCGGCTTCCGCGCATCTAGAGGCGGAAACGCCCAAGAAGGGGAAGGGTGCCCCAGCGGTCAACACCGCATGGGACGTTGACAGCAGTCCAGAACGACACCCCCGCACTAAGCCCCGGGCCGCATCGTAAGTACCATGACTCACGTATACTTGCAAATCCGGCCTTTCCTCTTTATTGTTTTGAAGTGGTTAATTGTGCTATTGCAGTCCGGCTCGCAACAGCATCCAGCGATCCTCATCTGGAGGTTCGTTGGATCCGGCGGAAATGGCTAGCATGTCACCGCCGGCCGCTCACTCTCCCGATGCCAAGGATGACACCGAAGTGTTGTCTCGGAGGACCGCTCCGAGCCAGGGAGGGGCCCCGGACGCTGTCCACGAGGCGCCACAAGGCGAGACCTCCGCTACCGGACACATGGGGGAGCAAATCCCCATGGAGACTGGCGAGGGGGGCCGTATTCAGTTCGGCCCTCAGCCGAATGCGATTTCGGAGACCAATACATCTCCAGAATCAGGCGAACAGCCTCCTTCAAAGGAGGGGGTGCGCCAATTCCACCGGTTGTCCCTGTCCAACCAGGGGCACCGGATAACCTGATGGAGGCGCTACGAGGCGCCTCCATTGTGGACGAGCACAGTGTCCTTATGGGGACGGTGATCGAGAAGGTTCAATCCGCCAAGAGCGGACTAAACGAGGCCTGCAACAACCTGTTGACAGGTTTTGAGATAAGCGATGTAGAAAGAGAAAAACCCCATGCAGACAGTAGCCCCTGAGACACTGTCCGGTGTTCGGAAAGAGAGACCGGACGGAGGATCAATCCTTGTTTGTAGGAGACTAACCTAATATGTATGAATAAGCAGGCGTCGTTGTTGGCCGCGACCTCGCATGCTGCCGAAGTATCTGAACTGAAGCAGAGGCTGGAGCAGACCGAGAACGAGCTCGGCGAGGTGAAGATTTGGCTCCAGGAGAAGCAAGGTGAGTAATGACTTGCTGTCTATTCGGAAAGAATAAGTGGTGGTTATTGACCGAAGTGTCATAATATGTGTAGGGGCGGCGACCGAGATCGAGGCCCTGAAAAATGCCTTGGCCGAAGCCGAGGGGAAGGCTATCCAGCAGCAAGCCGCCTGTAAGAAGCTCAAGGCCCAGGTCAGCGAGGTCCAGCAGGAGCTCCAGGACGCGGTGAAGTAGTGCGAAGCCTTGGAGCGCGAGGCGACGGTTCAAGAGACCAAACTTACCAAGGCTCGCCACAGCTCGGAGACCGCACGGAATGAGGCCCGGGACGCTCTCCAGGAGATCCAGGAGGCCAAGAAGATCGCAGCGGGTAAGGCTTTTAACATGCAAAGCAAGTATGCGGAGAGGAAGTACCTTTTACTAACTCGGATTCGGAGTTGCCCAGGGGCTTTTGTGGATCTACCATGCAGCGTGTCCGATGCGGCGGAGTTCTTCCGAGCCAGAGAAGGGAATTCCACGGAGAAGCTGTTCAGGTTGCAGTATGCTGTGCCAGAACATCCGGTGCCCTTTGTCGATCAATTGAAGCAGTTGGTCGAGCTGCATAGGGTGGCCGAACTGGCCATGAAGGATTTAATAATCTGGCTGTGGCCAGCGAAAGCTATACCTAGAAGTTATTTTGGCCTCGTGAAGCGGGTGGTGGAGGCCTGTCCGCGGCTAGACATCGTCAAGCGACCAGTCTGCATTGAAGGTGCCTGCATGGCCTTCGCCCGTTGTAAGATGTGGTGGGCGAAGATGGATGCCGTCGAGGTGGCCAGAGGGCCGCCGGACGGCAAGGAGCACTGCACACCCGAGCAATATTTTGCGGATGTCCTAGAAGGGTCTCGACTTGCAGCAGCGCAGTGCGGGCAGGACATCGTTTTCGAATGAATACACTCCTGTTTTGTCCTTGCCTTGTATGATAAAAACAAAGCCGGTTTGTAATATAATGTTTGTTATGTTTTAATTGTTTCCTCCTGTGCGGCCGTGTTGTATGGAATCTGAGGGTTGGCCAGTCGTCGACTTCTGCCCTCACGTAGGTAGTACGGAGGTGTTCGGGATGGAATCCAAACAATCTTTATCCAATTATATGGTCCTTGAAGGAGTTGTTTAGCGCAACGAACCAGGTGTCACGACTGGTTTTCCAATAAAACATTTATTGAGAAACCGATCCCTTTAACGGACCAGTAGAGAAAAATCTTTCTTACTGGTAGACAATTTCTTGATTACAGAAAATATCCAGGAGTACTAAATATAATACAAGGTTGAGCGGAGGCTGCTCAACAATTTATTACAAGCACGCCGATATTATACATAAAGGCGGAATTGACACAATGGGTAGGGTGGCAAAACTACTGACTCGTAATAAAAGTGGTGGTGGATATGTCACCGTGAAGCGGGTGACAGGACTCCTAAATCTTACAGCTCATCGAGCATCGGAGTGAGGCTCGAGGACTATTATTGTGGGTGGCGGAAGCGTATATAATACAAGTAACCAAATCCAAGATCGCACGGGACTGACTGGGACTCCTCTAGGCGTCGGACTCGCTATCAAACTCATCATCCATGAGATCGCCTTCGTAAACATCTGGCCAAATCAACAAGCCAGGTGAGTACTATGAAAGTACTCGCAAGACAGTTTGGACATAAGATATAGCAAATGCAAACATGATGCACATGAGCAGATTAATAATGCACACTCCGTTAATGAACTTGCACTGCATGGGAAATAAAAAGGAAGTCGGGTGGTAGTCCGCCCGAAATCCCAATGCAATACTGAAGGCCAATCAAGTGTCTGAAATGACTCCTCGAAATGGTACAAATAAATTAACAATGCCGCAGTCGGGCGTCAGGGCGACACCACATAAAGGGCTTATAATGGAATATAATGACAGTGCGTGCCACAGTCGGACGTCTGAGCGACATCACATAAAGGGCTTATATTAAAAGTAGATAACAAGAGTGCTACAGTCGGACGTCTGAGCGACATCACATAAAGGGCTTATATCAGAAGTAAATAACGAGAGTGCCACAGTCGGAAGTCTGAGCGACATCACATAAAGGGCTTACATTAAAAGTAAATAACAAGAGTGCCACAGTCGGACGTCTGAGCGACGTCACTTAAAGGGCTTATATTTCATAACTCAATATTCCAGTAGCTCATGAAGTTAAATCATTTTAAGGGAATACTCAGGTAAGAAATAATAAAATGGTTAGTCCATCCACAGGAATAACACTCAACCGGGTTTACCATTCAAGCTTGTTCACCGGGGATTTCCACGGAGACTGACACAGAACCGGTATGGATACTGTTATGGATACATTGACCCAGGTCCTTGACCATGGACACGATGACTCGGAAGGGTTTGACTCTGCAGAGTTTGTACTCTTAACCACAACCAACGGATTTCAGTAGTCACAAGGGACTAGTTCCGTTTACGGTATTTTGGGAGAAACACATCTAACCAGTACACACCCATTCCACATTCCGTTGCCAGGAATCACCCTAAGCAACGTTCAAGAAAAACCTTGAGACGGGGAGGCTACAACCTCGCGTTGCATGGGATCAAATTTATATCGCGCGCTCTAAGGGGTGGCCCCCTCTCGGTCCCAACCGGAAACACCCATGCCCCCTGACCGGATGACTGGCTTTAATCCAGGGCCATGGAACCCTCATCCCGGCCCCTCTATTTGGTGTGTACAAGGAAAGAGGTTTGCAACTTACTAAACCGTATTCTTTGCAGAAAACATGTGGCAGTACGAAAGGGGACGAACGGTAACGTGGCTTGATCCACGTTAACATCGGAGTTTAACGGTTGACATAAGACTGGCATGCTACAACAATACCATCTTACTACCTCTCATGTCACCACATGATCGGTCATCTCCCATCAAAAGATCACATCAAACGTCGAAGCACACGGGTAGTTGCTTTGCATGCAACGTGACACTCACCGATGCATACATAAACCTGCTATGCACTAACTATGCAAGCAACCATGCAAAACACTCATCATATCAAAGGTTCAAACATGCTTGCCTGATTCGGAGAAGTCGGAGTCTAGCTCGGCGAAGTTCGCGGCTCCGTCACCTCCTCCGGTATCTACGGTATAAAGAAATCGCGTACTAACGTGAATACCGTTGCGTGTATAAAAATTATTTCAAAAATTTTCCAAATAAATACTATAAAAAACTAGAAAAAAATATAAGACTGACAAAAAAAGAATCAATCAAAAAGAATCTTTTGTTTAAAAGATATAAGGGTTTTAGTCCAAGGACTAATCTGTGATGAAACAGAAAAGATCCAGGGACTTGTTTGAAAAAGCAGAAAACGCGTCGGTACGAAATACGCCAGCCCAGAGAGAAAACACACTTTGCCCGAAGGCGCCTTTAGAATAACGGTTCGAAGGGGAAAAGAAAGAGAGGCTGACAGGGGGGTCCCACCCGTCAGGTTCAAATTCCAACAGAGCTCGCCGGCGCCCGAAGGTTGCGGTGGTCGCCGGCGTTGATCCACGGGGAGGTAGGGTGATCGGAGGGTACCTACGGGTTCAGGGTGTCCTTCCGCGTCGGTGGGTGGTGGACTTGACCGTCGGTGAGCACCACGGCGGCGGCGACCTTATCTCCGGCGGACGGTGGTTCGGGCGAGGGTGGAGCTCTCCGGTGGGTGCTGCAAACTCCAAATTGATGCGCGGGTTAGTGAGGTGGATGCGCTAGGATGCTACTCGCATGAGATGAGAGGCAGGGGTGCACGCACTGGAGTGAATCGAGCCGGATCCCGAAGCGGGTCGAGGCGGCCGGAGTTGGGGAAGAAGACTTCCTCGAGGCTCTTCCAGTGGCTTGGCATGGTACTAGTGGTGTGTAGGGGTGGTGCGTGATCGAGTTCGAGCTCGGGACCTCCTTTTATAGGCGATCCGAGGAGGTGGCCGTGAACGGGATAACGCCGGCGAGAAATTACGGCGAGGCAGAGGTTGGGCAGTGGGTTTAGGTGGTTGGGCATCATCGTGGTGGTCCACTGGCACCGTTTCCTAGCTTAAACCTCGGCCGTACTCGGGTAATGCTCCGGCCCTCGATGGAACGGCCGTACGGGCATGACGGCGGCAGGGAGCGCGCTCCGCGCCTTCCAGTTCACGACGACGCTCTGCAGCGTGCACAGGGGAGAGGACGGCCACGCGGTGGTCTCTGGTGGCTTGGGCGATGCTGGACGGCGCCGTCCCTCGCTGCGCCACTCTGGCAGCCGCAGCGGGCGCTGCTGCCGCCGCTCACGGGGAGGCGCACCGCTGCCAGCTCGTCGCCGACGCCCGCAAGTGTCCAGGCGACCGTGCGGCGCGGGGATAAGAAGGAGGAACAGGGCGCAAGGTGCCACTGCGGCTACTGGCGAGATCGAGGTGAGTCTCTGAAGAAAACGACATCGGCTACTGAAACTGTATGTCTGAATCTCTGAACTTCGACAGTAACAGTGCCCTTCAGGTGTTCGACGATATGACTTGGCACGAGGGAAAACTTTTCTGGAGCTGGGGCTTGGTGAGGTGACCTCTTGATGCATCCAGGGGCTGCCTGAATTTTCTCTGATTTTTAGGAGAAGGAAACAAATGAATTTCACCAAATTTGACAAATATGGTCCAAACTTGCAGCACGCACATTTTGAAAAATTTGAACTGGGGACCAGTGGATCTTCCTGGATCTTGGTTGAGGGTTCTAAGGACTAGCCAGGGAAATTTGTTTGGAGGCAAAACTCAAAGGAGAACTAGTAGTTCCTTTGTAAATCTCCAAGGGTCAAAATAGAGGACAGAAAAAGATTTTGATTAAAATAAAAGGAGATGAAATCATGGGGAAGTTAAACTTGCTGGATTTGAAGTTTATCTTGGCACAAAGTGGGGAGATGGCTTTTGGGAGGGGGATTTTCCACTTAGGTCATGGCAAGAGGAAACTTTGAGAGGGAAAAGATCACTCCACATGCCATAGGGCTATTATAAAAAGAAAAGTTTTTCAAAAACATTTCCAACGAAAAACATTTGTGTTGAGTAAAACCACAAGATGAAAAACCTCCAAGACTGAAGATCAAGTCTTGGATGAAACCAAACAAAATACTTGTCATAAGAAGAAAGTTTTTGAGAAGGAGAGTCCTTTAAAAAAATTAAATAACCTCCTTCAAACCAAATAAAGATTTTGATAAAACCCAATAAAATTTTTTGGGTGTCACACCAGGCAATCAGACTATGCGGCTTAAATGCCCTCACTTAGCCATAGGAGTTTTATAATAAAACATGGGCGCAGCCCCTGGTATACGAACCAGAGTGCTGTCAGCGTCTAATCGGGAAGTACCGATCCTTCACGGATTGCGGAAAAAAAATCTCCAACGATTTGTGACCTCCGAACAGCTGACCGGCTCTCGCCGCATCATGGCAATCAGTTTTTGGCTTTCTCTACTGAGGTGCTCATCTGGTTTAGACCAGGGCACAATCGTAGTAGTTCTCCCTTTACTACCCTAGCCGATGTAGCGGAACATAGGGTAGCAAGCACAGGAGCCGGGCAACCCAACTATTGGCCAAAGACATGATTCGGAGCCAATGCATATAATGCTAAATTCGGGGTGTCGAATTTATCTATAAGAAGTGTTCGGACTTTTTGCTGTGTTATGGGGCGATGGGGAGCCCCTGGCGAATATGAAACATGCCAAAGTGCACGGGTGCGAGAATATAATTAATGGCGAAGGAAAACAGAAAAAGAACAGAGGTAATATCTGGGGCCCCTTGACTTGGGTCGTGACCTGTTTCCATTATAGTTGGTTTAATGCGTCAAAGCGCATTTATACAAATAGTGCGAGAAGCAACCGGCTATTTAACATGCCGTAACCAAAGGAGAGCTGCATTTGGGTACTAAAAAACAGGTAGAGTGATCGTTGGATTGCCTCTAGGGCTTCTCCTGTACGCCTGTGCTTCATGCCATTCTGGTGTACTTGTCCGTGGACAGGACCAGCAATCAGGCCCTCGAAGGAGGCATGTGTAAAACCTAAAAAGGGAAGAGGAAATAGTGAAGGTATATGTGAGTCCGGGATCGGTCTAGCCGAACTGTGGATCACAAGCTAGCTGAGCCTCCGTCAATGCCCATGGAATTTTGAGTGCGTAATTATGTACGTGCGGTACGAGTGCCACTTCCTCACCGGGACTGGGGCGGAGGCCGAATTGCTAATCGAGCTCTTGACGAGCCGAGCTGTCCTGTTGCAGTGTAGTCCGGACCCTCTTAATGATGTCCAGGGGCTCGGCAGCCGGATTATGGTGCTGCTTGAGAAGGCCGCTCTGTACCTCTGCTGCCAAGGCGGCGGTGTGCTCTTCTGTACGGAGGGAGCGTTTCGTGTTTCCATTGACTATTATGACGCCGTGTGGATCGGGCATCTTGAGCTTGAGATAAGCATAGTGTGGTACCGCGTTGAATCTTGCAAACGCGGTTCGTCAGAGCAGTGCGTGGTAGCCGCTGCGGAAGGGGACGATATCGAAGATTAGCTCTTCGCTTCGGAAGTTGTCCGGGGAACCGAAGACCACTTCCAGCGTGATTGAGCCCGTACAACGGGCCTCTACTCCTGGTATGACTCCTTTAAAGGTAGTCTTTGTGGGTTTGATTCGTGAGGGACTAATGCCCATTTTGCGCACTGTATCCTGATAGAGCAGGTTGAGGCTGCTACCCCCATCCATTAGGACTCGTGTTAGGTGAAATCCGTCGATGATTGGGTCGAGGACCAGTGCGGCCGAACCGCCATGGCGGATACTAGTTGGATGATCTCGACGATCGAAGGTGATCGGGAATGACGACCACGGGTTGAATTTTGGGGCGACCGGCTCTACTGCGTAGACGTCCCTGAGTGCGCGCTTGCGCTCCCTTTTGGGGATGTGTGTAGCATATATCATGTTCAACGTTTTGACTTGAGGGGGAAATTTCTTCTGCCCCCTAGTGTTCGGCTGCCGGGGCTCTTCGTCATCGTCCTCACTTTGTGATCCCTTTTCCTTGTTATCGACATTTAACTTGCCAGCCTGTTTAAAAACCCAACAATCTCTGTTGGTATGATTGGCTTGTTTGTCTGGGGTGCCATGTATTATGCACGGACGGTCGAGTATGCGGTCCAAGCTGGATGGTCCGTCACTGTTCCTTTTGTAGGGCTTCTTCCGCTGACCGGACTTGGAGCCGCTGAATCCGGCGTTAACTGTAGTGTCGTCGGTGTTATCGCGATTGCTTCGGCGTTTGTGTCTGTTGCGACGGAGCTTGCCGGTGCTGTTTTTGGCCTCGGAGGGGCCTACCTCACTGGCTGTGTTTTTGGTATGAGCCAGCCAGCTATCCTCACCCGCGCAAAAGCGGGTCATGAGTGTCGTGAGGGCTGCCATGGATTTCGGCTTTTCTTGGCCGAGTTGGCGGGCGAGCCACTCGTCACGGATGCTGTGTTTGAAGGCCGCTAGAGCTTCGGCATCCGGACAGTCAACGATCTGATTCTTTTTTGTTAGAAACCTAGTCCAGAATTTTCTGCCAAATTCTCCAGGTTGTTGAACTATATGACTTAAGTCATCGGCGTCTGGTGGCCGGACATAAGTGCCTTAGAAGTTGTCAAGAAAAGCTTCTTCCAAGTCCTCCCAGCTGCCGATGGAATTTTCGGGCAGGCTATTTAACCAATGTCTAGCTGGTCCTTTTAGTTTTAGTGGGAGGTATTTGATGGCGTGGAGATCGTCTCCTCGGGCCATATGGATGTGAGAATAAAATCTTCGATCCATACTGCGGGATCGGTTGTTCTGTCGTATGATTCAATATTGACGGGCTTGAACCCCTCGGGGAATTCATGATCTAGTACTTCATCTATGAAGCAAAGAGGGTATGCGGCGCCTCTATATCGGGTCGCGTCGCGGCGCGCCTCCGATGAAGTCCGCCTGCGGTTATCGGCCCGGGCGTGAGAGGGTTTGTCACATCCGAATAGGTAGCCGTCATCCCGAGTCAAAAAGCGCCCTCGCGATCCGTAGATTGATCTGGCGTGTCCTGCTCTACTGTCCAGGTCCTGCCGAAGGTCATATGTATAGTCCCGAGCTGTTTTGTCTCTGTTTTTACGAGGCGGTGGGGCGGGCTGCTGTTCGGCCTGAGTTGCCGTTTTATCCCGACCGCGGGGTGGTCGGTCCGCCGCAATATCCCGACCACGTGGTGGTCGTTCCGCATTGCGCGAGGGAGGTATGGGCTCCGGCGCCTCCTCATCGAACCGAGGTAGCAGTCTGCGTTTTGGGTAACTCTTGGCTGGACGCTTGAGGCCGTATTCTTTGGCTGCCAGGACATCAGTCCATCTGTCAATGAGTAAGTCTTGATCAGCTTGAAGCTGCTGCTGCTTCTTCTTCAGCCTTCTTGCGGTGGCTATTAGCTGGCGCTTGAAGCGCTCCTGCTCGAGGGGTGCCTCAGGCACGATGAAATCCTCGTTGCCGAGGCTCTCCTCATCCTCGGAGAGTGGACGGTAACTATAGTCATCCGGCTCCTCGGGCATGGCCTGTTTATCAGGGCTAGCTTGCCCGTTGTCTCGTTTCTCCTGTTCGGATGTTGCTCCAACAGGGTCTTCATTGTGTTCGGCGTCGTCCGGAGTACTATTTTCTCCGGTGCCACTGTTGCTATCTTTCGAGCGACGTGACTTAGAACGGCGTTTAGGGCGCCGGTGCTTGGACTGTGTCTCAGGAGGTTTATTCTCAATTGGATCTTCTTTGTCATCGTCATCAGCTTTTTTAGGTGTATCAACCATGTACACATCGTATTAGGAAGTGGCCGTCCATCGCCCAGTAAATGGCAGGTTTTGACCCTGCTCCTCATCGTCACCGTCGTCCATGTCGTTGATGTCTTCGGAGCCGTAATCAAGCGTGTCGGTTAAGTCCTCGACAGTGGCTATGAAGTGGGTGGCGGGTGGGAAGCAAAATTCCCCGTCGTCAGCCCCTAGTTCGAACCGGACATAGTTCGGCTATGAGTCCCCCGCCAAGGAAAGGTTTTTTAATGAGTTTAGCACGTCGCCCAGGGGCGAGTGTTGGAAGATGTCTGCGGCGCCGAATTCAAAAATCGACAACCGATCTAGCTCGGTGTCCGCAGGCGTCCGTGGTTCGGAACTTATAGCCGTAGACGAGTCCGGAGTTCTGCTGACGCGAATATTGCAAGGTGTCGAGTCTGAGTGCGGCTCCAATGCCGCGGACTCTGTGGCCTCGGATGGTGCAATCTGCTCCGGATTTAAGGCCGTTGCAGCAACAGGAACCATCTCCTGGATGTGGTCCGATGACAGATTTAAGTCATGTTCATCGGAGCGAGGGGGAGCGATCGCCGTGGTCTCAAATCTGTCGAAGATCAAGTCTCCACGGATGTCCGTTACGTAGTTCAAGCTTCCGAGTCTGACCTGATGGCCAGGGGCGTAGCTGTCGATCTGCTCCAGATGGCAAAGCGAGTTGGCCCGCAGTATGAAGCCGCCGAATACGAAGATCTGTCCGGGAAGGAAGGTTCCTCCTTGGACAGCGTCACTATCGACGATTGAAGAGGCCATCGAACCTTTCGCCGACGACACAGTGGAAGTCTCAATGAAAGCACCAATGTCGGTGTCAAAACCGGCGGATCTCGGGTAGGGGGTCCCGAACTGTGCGTCTAAGGTCGATGGTTACAGGAGACAGGGGACACGATGTTTACCCAGGTTCGGGCCCTCTCTATGGAGGTAATACCCTACTTCCTGCTTGATTGATCTTGATGAATATGAGTATTACAAGAGTTGATCTACCACGAGATCGTAATGGCTAAACCCTAGAAGCCTAGCCTGTATGACTATGGTAATGAGTATATCCTTTCCGGACTACACCCTCCGGTTTATATCGACACCGGGGGGATCTAGGGTTACATAGAGTCGGTTACATAAGAAGGAATCTTCATAGTTGGTCGCCAAGCTTGCCTTCCACGCCAAGGAGAGTCCTATCTGGACACGGGTATAGTCTTCGGCCTTCATGTCTTCACAGCCCACCAGTCTGGCCCATTGATAATAGGCCGGATCCCCGAGGACCCCTTAATCCAGGACTCCCTCAGCGTCATGGGTTGAAACATGCCTATAACGGCACTTTTAATGTAGTCGTTTCTTGGTAGGGCTGGTTGGTAAGGGCATGTACAATGGTTGATAAGGTAGTCTTATCTTAAGTTTGCCACGTATGTAAGTGGTAGTAGTTTCTTGGCATTATTAGTGGTTTCTTGTAAGGAACAATGTACTACTAGCGACAAAAGGCGATTCTAGGTTGCGTTGTACTCCAACGAGTACTACTAGTGGTCGCGGGAGTGTATACCTCGTTTTGTGGGTTCGATCCCGGCCGAATGCACGACAACCTTTTTTTAAATAGTAACTTTGCTGCGAGCCAATATTGTACATGTGTAGTTCGAGTTTTGAAGTCGAACGGACATGTCGCACCACAATCTGGGTGCACTGGATAGCCTAGCCACGTGAGTGGCTCGCATGCTCGCCCTAGCCACACCTCGCTTGCAGCTTCCTCGTCAGCTAGTAGCATTTTTAAACTAGCGCCTCCCAATTAAGCCCGAGGAGCCGGAAAAGCCTGGCGCGGCATTGGGAACTGTGCAATATGGCTCTGTACGTAAAGTGCTAGTGCTCTACTAGTACTCTGTAGCTTGTGGCATTGCACACATGGACTTCACTCCATTATCAGCTCTATAAAAGAATTTCCTCTTCACGTGATTTTTTTTGAAACAGAGGCAAAAGCTTTGCCTCATCTCATTCACAAAGAAGGAACTACTAACAAAGTTCGACGAGATCCATTACACCACAAATGGAAGCGAAAAGCCTAATCTCACTGTATCAAATAACTCAAATGTTCTGCCCCCGCAGTAACCGTCGCTGATAAACAGGCTGCTAGTGCGTGCGTGAGAGGAGCGGCTGAATAGGCCAGCTACGCGCTTGAATAGAGCACCGAGAGTACCCACTATGCAGGTGTACTTTCCCTGCATTGATAGTACAACGATGGTTCTAGAGAACAGTACTACCCTCCACTTCCAACTGTAGCTCCTTGGCCCGTAGATTAAGGGTTCAAAACTGGTGCACTATACTAGAAGCACAGTACATCGCACTACTAGTTGAGAAAGTAGTACTAGTACTGCTACAGTACGAGTACATAGTAAATAATAGCCTCACCCCTTCGCTAAAGAACAATCGAGGAGCTACAGTTGGAAGGGACGAGGCCCTGCGGTTACTACGCTCTTATCTCCTCCTCGCCAGTTCCCCTCCCCCCGAAGAGAAGGCAGTTCGTCGCTGCTCCCATGGATTCGCCAGGCGGTTCTCCTCCTCGTCGGGGATGGGAGACCTTGGACGATGATCCTCTGAGAGAAATCGCACGCCGCTCCGATGTCCTCGCCGCCGCAAGACTCGGTGCTTCCTGCACCAAATTTTTCAAGACGGTGCTTAAACAGGCTTGGGAAAAGGCCATGCTTGTTGGTCTTCCATGCGTCCTCGAGGAGAAGATTCTTCTGTGGGACAATCCTTCGAACAGTACACTGCTCCCTAGCCATGGTTGCACATTGACTCCGCTAGAGTTGCCGATGTTGAGAGGTAGTCGAATTTTGTCCGATGAGCAGGTCAGTCATGGAGTTTGATCATGTAGTACTTAGTTATTCCATTTCCATCCCGTAATTTCTCCGCTGCCCACCGTCTTATATATAGGTCTGGGTCGGTGACAACGAAGATTGGCTTGCATACCTTCGGCCGGATACCACCATCATTTTGCACAACATCCACAGCAGTGCGGCCATTCCCGTAGACCCCTTCTCAACCATTGGGATCGGCCTTCTGGACTGGCTGGGCTTGAATACGTATGTTGATGCCTACATGAGATTGAAGAAGATATCAATTGCGGACCCTCCGACAAAGCGACGCGGCTACGACGATTACTATCTCATCGCAGTGTTCGACATAAGGATTGCCATCAATGCAAGAGGCAGTAATGGCAGAGGCTGGCGCATGTTCGCCGCGGCAGATTTGTACCCCTACACGTTCGAAGACGCCGTGCGCCATCTAGGCCGCATCTTTGCGGTGACAAGCCAGGGGACTTGTTTCATCTGGTTGCCATCCTATGGTATGGGAGATTACAAACGGAATGCACAAACCATCATTTGCATCCCTAACGGTACTCCACAATTTTGCAGGGACCAGTCATCCCCTAATCGAAATAAGATCGCCGATCCTGGATGTGCATTTGCATCCGTGATTTGGTCTAACCTGGAACCTTGTAGCTGACTTTGGCATATTGGGATCAACTATCTTAGCAGTCGTTACCCATGGTACCACTGATGTGCAATATGGTCACACAATCTACCACGATCGGACCGTCACCATCTACCCAGGTATTCCATTTAGTATTATATTTTTTAACCCTCTCGCCTTCTCTTTCGTTGTTGTACTACTTACTAGTACTAGCATGAGTACTTTTTACCTTGGAGGACGCGTATAGCTAGCTAGTCCCTTGAAGACTTCAACCCACTAGCTGCCACCATTTTTGTTTTTCCATGTCTTACTATCTCATCCATGTAGCCAAGAGTGGCTCTATATAATAAGCCGGTTATTTTACTTCCTCTATACCGGAGTAGTACTATATGCTGCACAGTATTACTGACCGCCATATTTGAGCACAATATTATTATGCATGGACCTTGACTGTGTACGTCACCATGTGTCCAGATCTGAGATGCCGCGTGTACCAGATGAACGGCGTCGAGTTCGACCCCTGTGATGCTACGTGGGTGCTGAGGAACACTCTTGGAGAGTACTCGCTTTTCATTGGGGACAGCTACCCCATTGTGAAGCGGATGCCACCTTCTGTGCACGACACTGAAGGCCTGCCATTCATGAAGCATGGTTGTGTCTTTAGTGCGCACCGCCGGATGAACGACATGCTGGGACACGCTATCCCTGATTTATGCCGCTTCAGCTTGGATGAGTCTCCATCGTGTGGAACCGGACTAGAAAGCTGTGACAATGATTCCTGTCGCCCACCGCTATGGATCGTGCCATCCATGAAGAACACCTGGGACTGGAACCTGGAGGAGGACATGTAGCCCATCTATAACGTGTAAGTGGGGTATGATAAATTGTGAACGGTAGCGCTGTGAATATATGTAGACTAGTCGTGCACAAATTTATCACATGAATTGGAGATGAACTTGTGTGGCATACTGGCATTTGTCCTTTAGAATTTATTACTAGTAAATGTGTTATGTGAACGTGCAACTTGTGTGGTTGTTGCACGGGATCCAACACGCTCAATGAGAAAAAAGGTGGCGCAACTTTGGATATAGGTGACGTGGCGGCATCATACAGTAGCATCGTTCGCTATAGTTGTAATACTCCTACTAGGACGAAAACTCCTATAAAACCTTCCGCTTGGCTCTTTGCCTCTTCAGGAGGTTCAACAGTTCATACTCGTGTGAACCTTGCACTTGGCTCTTCGCCTCTTCGGAAGGTCCAACAATGATGATACTACAGTACAATATGCTTCTGGCAATCTGACACCGGTTGAACTGCTGCACGTCCACCATGAGGGAGAGGGTGAGCGAGAGAGAGAGGGAGAGGGTGCTGTAGTCAAAACCCTCTCCTCGTCCTGCGAGCCACCATGCGCGTGGGCGAGGGAGAGGCGTAGTAAGCAAGCTTATCCTCGTTCGGCGAGTTGACGGGACACATCGAAGCAGTACAAGTACTAGTCCTTTCCGGTTAAATATGGCTTAATTTGAAACAAGAAAAATACACTGGCGGTCAATGTATGTAACAATACGCTCTTTACGGTCACTATATATAGTTTTGCGGTGATTATACGATCACTAGCTCATCGTAGAGCACCGTATTGTACCCTACTAACTGGCCACATAGTCGACGTGGCAGTTTGTTGACTGGGTAAATTGTCACCTGGTTTCTGGGTCCCACCTGTCAGTTGGCAGAGCAAAGAAATCAGTTGAACAAAACTTTACGCAGGCGCAACAGGAGTCCAACCCTTGCACGCGAACCACCCTGGTTGTGTATGTGAGTGCATGCACGTGTACTCCCTCGGTCTTCCAACAAAGATGTACATCGGCTAAAAAACAAAGAGTGTACATCTACACTTCCAATGCATTTAGCCTTTAATCTAAAATTGATATTGATTGACTAATGCACCAACTTGTGCCCTAGGTATAGGCTACATGTCTATCCTTAATTACAGCATGCAACAACCTTCATTTAATCTTCTTCTCTCAATGGTCGCATGCACAAATAAATCTGCTACTTTTGGGCGTTAATTATGCCCTGGTCAATGTGTAAATCTCTAAATGTACAGTCTTCCACGGACGCATGGAGTAGGTTGAGCACTTGAGCGTGAGCGTGTGTGTTGCGTCGCGTGCTGTGTGCGGCATGGGTGTGTGAGTGTTGCGTGCGTCCATGTGTACGTGTGAGTGTTGCATGTTGCATGCATGCATGAGGCTTTTACTCCCTCGCATTGACATGTTGATATTTCAAGCTTCCTCTGTTCCCTCCATATTGTGATACTCCCTCTGTTCCCAAATACGGAGTAAAAACCTCCCTCTGTTCCCACGGAGTATTTGTCTCTCTAGAGATTTCAACAAGTGACTACGTACGGAGCAAAATGAGTGAATCTACACTCTAAAATATGTCTACATACATCCGTATGTTGTATTCCATTTGAATGTATAAAAAGACAATATTTAGGAATGGAGGGAGTAGCAAATAAACATTAAGTTCTCTTGTTTTCCCTCCTTGGTCACGATGCACAACCAAAGATGACTCACCTGGATGGAGGGAGTAGATGGTCAAAGTTTGACACAAAATTAATGCATTGGTAAACATAATTTTTTGAGGAAAATGAGTGCATTAGTTGAGTGTTTTTGCGAACTACAAAAATTATTCCACCACTCATCATCTACCTTGGTTGATGAGATTGTTGAATTGAGCCCTATAAACCAGAAAAGAGGTAGTACTAGTACTCCTACATTATTGGTGCCGGGTGCCTTGGCCAATGTTTCATCTTGTTGGACAGGATGCATGGATGCTTACATGGGGTGCTAAGCACATTAAAAACTTTAGCAACTAAAGCTCCCAATGCTTACATGTATAGGTGCTTAACTTGTTGGTGCTAAGCATCCTTTATTTAATGATTTTGTAACTAAAGTTCTTCATGCATTGGTGGGATTATTCCATTTGAGTCTTTTGTCTAGGTTCTCGCGCTTAGTACTGGGGTCACCACACTTATCTCTCCTCTTAATTACCTTGCCACATCAGACTTTTTGCCTACATGGCAGCCTTAGCACCTGTACAAGGTGGAGCATTGGGAGGGGCCCGAGCGTACAGGTATAGGGAGACTGTAGATAAGAAGTCTTCGCGATCCATTATTCCCCATCTCGGTCAGAGAGAACTATTCAACTAGTCTTCATAGTGAAGTGACAATACACGCTGCAGCAGATGGCACACTTGATTAATAAGCTGAACCAGCGTGTTGGTGTTACTAAATCAGCCTTACCCAGTACTGCCATCATGTTTTCCAGTGGAGCACGCTTCCGCAAATACGACTACGCACCTCTCTCTCCTCCATTAACTGACTGGGCCCTCTTGAGGTAGACCCACATGTCATCGGCGTAACTATTTACACTCCAAAGTACGGTATATCCTGGTAGTAGGACTAGTAGAATTGAGATTTAATGCACTTTCTTCCCCGTCTTTCACTCTTCTTCCTCCTCTCTTCTTCTTCCTCCTCTCTTCCCCATCGTCGGCCGCACACCATTTCCCCCCGCTCACTGCTCGCCCACCCGCGCCATCTTCCTCGGTAGCTCGCGCGTACCATATCCCCCCACTCACTGCTCGGCCACACACGCCATCTTCTTCGCTCGCCCGCCCGAATCCACTTCCCCGCTGGCTCGCAGGCACCGAAAACCCCAGTCACTCAGTGCCCTAAAAAACCCTATGGCAGAACCGACTGACACGCAGAGCCGCGATTGGAATTCCCTCCCGGATGTTCTCTTGGAGCAGATATGTAATCGTATGGACCTGCTCAGCACTGTCCGTTTGGCCACATGCTCAGTGTCTTTGTACCGTCTACTCGTCTGCAACCGGCCGGCTCTTTTCAAGACACCCTGCTTGCTGATGCCCGATCCTTGCAGGTGGCCCAGACACCGACTTGATGATCCTACGGAGGTTGCCGTGGTGCCCCTCGACATGCTACCACTACCCATCCACCTGTCCTTCATGCGCGGCCACTACTGGGCAGGCATGAAGGCCAACTGGATCGTCCTCATCCACCAATCCGGTAGTCCGTGGCGTCTCGTGGATATCTACACCCAGCGAGATATCACCCTTCCATCGTTGGGTGCCGCCGCCATCGAGCCTCGCGGCCCGCCGGACACTCCTGCCTACTACGCACGAGACGCGTCGAGCTTTTGGCTCGACCTCTGTTTTGCTGAAGGTTATAATCTGCGAAGTGCCCACACCATCACAAGACTACATGGATTACAAGCTCATTGCCGTGTTCAACATGGGATTAGTCTATTTGGAATCCGGTCGCCATAGATGGTTATGGCTCATCGTCGATCCTCTTCACCCAACATTTCTGTCTGATGCTATAGTGCATGATGGCATCGTTTATGCGGTCAACGCACAGATTGGCTGCCTATACTGGTGGAATCTATCATCGTGTAATTGTTCTATCTCATCTCATCTTTACCTTAAGAATACGACTGCATGTTCATTGTTACAAATTTAGAATATATAGTATGTCTATAACCACATCCTTGCTATATGTTCCTCTCATTTCCAAGATTTTTATGACCACACATGTTATTGTTAGAGTTGATATGAGGACAATTGGCATCTAATGATTGTTAGAATAGATATTATGAGTATAACCTCATGATTGCTATATGTTACTATCATTTCCAGGATTTTTATCACAACGCATGTTATTGCTTAGAGTTGATATGATAACTGTAGTAAGTGCTATGGTAGAATATGAGTAGGCCCTGTCATATCTGTTTTCCTCTCATTGTTACATGATGTTTGAACCATGATATATTGCTAGAATATGAAAGCCATTGGCTTATTTTTGTAACTTGGGGTATGATTATGACCACGACATTGCAATTCTCTGTCTATGATATGTGTCATTGTTATAATAATCTTAATTCCACACATACTCTGAACATGATTGTTTATTTTTGTCCTTTTGGTCTCCAATTTGAATGGTTGCAGCAGACGCAAATGCGCTGGCCTTCATGATTCCAGGACCTGGAATCATACCAGCTGATGGGTGGTGGTTTATCGCTCGTTCAGCTGTCGGCGGTCATTTGATGCTCATTTGCACATACCAAATTGACCAAACCACTTCATCAAACCACATGCAGTACAATGCCTAGGGCCTTCGTGATATTCATGACTATGGTTGCTTCGTGTTCGATAAAGATCCCTGCTCCGTTGGGCCAGGCGTATTCAACTGGAGGCGGGTTTACAACCTCGGCAACCACTCCATGTTCCTCGGGCTCAATTATCCGATCATCCAACCAATCATCGATCATATCACCGGCGATGATTACCGTGCTATGCAACTTCCATTCCCCAAGGGGAACTGTGTTTACACATCATACCATGGGTTTCATGAATCACCATATCCAGAGATTCGTCGACACAGCTTGTTGCCAGATAATCTTCAGTGTGTGAAAGGCATCAAGATTCCATGCGATGGATGGCTTTTGCAAACCCGACATGCGGCGATGTGGTTCATGCCAACAGCAAATATGCACAACTTGATTCGTACTGATATCTAGGAGCCATGTGTCCTGCTGTTGTAGCATGACCCTCTTTTGTTGGATATTATGTACTGTTGTTAGTTTGAAGCACTCCTCTGGTTAGAAGGCTAGATACCTTTCTGGGATCAAGTGCATGCTAACTCACCTGCGTAGGATGTACTGATAATGATGATGGAGATGCTGTGTAGAAGCCATATATATATATATATATATATATATATATATATATCAAGTGTGTACTTGTTGGTGAAAGTGTTGTCCAATGGGAATTATATTTTGTATGACTCATGTAGCCTACAAAGTCTGTCGCACAGCCTTGTAACTTCTTACCCCATTTCTAAATTTGTACTAGTCCTCTATACCGTATATTGTGCTACTCGTACTACTACCTCCCTCTAATTTGTGTCAAATTTTGACCATAAATTTCACTAACTAAATGTTAATGCATGTCACAAAAATTATATCATTTTATTCGTATTTGAACATAGTTTCCAATGGAATAATTTTCGGTGACATGCATTGACATTTTGTTAGTTAAACCTATGGTTAAAATGTGACACTAAATACGACTAGTAAGTAGTACTGTAGCAGTACTAGTATACGTCGGTCAAATTATTCATCATGTCCACACATTGAATTGACGTGACAACACGCTGCGCGTGAGGTGACACAAGAATCCCGGCGGCGTCTTTGGGTATTGTGGACTTCAGATTTGAAGTACCACTTATCTGTCAAAATCTTTCATCATTCACTTAAAACAGTCGATTGATCATACATTGAGTACCATATAACTGGAATTAACCGATGCAAGTCCAAGAAGGATTGGTCGGTGCTGCCGGCTGGCGTCAGGTTCGATCCGACGGATCAGGAGCTGATCGAGCACCTTGAGGCCAAAGTGACTGCTGACAGCGCGAGATCTCACCCTCTCATCGATTTGTTCATACCAACCATCGACAGCGAGCACGACATATGCTACACCATCCTGACAAACTTCGAGGTAAGACACCGATCGGCCGTCTACTTGCACAAACATATTCCTTTGTTTATAGCTCTATTTTTCTTTTTGGACGCAGACCTAGTGAAGCAATTACAATTTGAAAGTTAATAAAAAGTGAAACAAGTGACTGCAACATGCCAAAGATGTTATGAAAATGCCAACCACGTACACTAAAACCTGTATTCGACAATACTACAGGTATCACACTGAGTGGCCTAAGCAAGCATTTCTTCCAGCACAATTCCAGGATGTTCAAAAGGGGCACGTGGACGCGTCGCAAGATACAGTCGGAGTGTGGCATGCACGCGATGTGGCACAAGACCAGCAATACCTTGCCGGTGGTGGTCAGCGGCCGGCAGATGGGCAACAAAAAGGTTCTGGTGCTGCACACCAACAAGAACTTCGACCAGCAGAGGACCAACTAGGTGATACACCAGTACCACCTCGGGGACCTGGAGCAAGAGAAGGAGCGGGAGCTGGTCCTTTGCAAGATTTTCTACCAGATGAATACTAGGGCCAGGAGTAAAAAGATTATAAGTTAGTTTGGTATTGTTACTTGTACTACCTTGTCGTCCGCAAGTTGGTATTGTTGTTAATGATCTTTCGGTATGAACTTGGCATTTGCTTCCAACCATCATGCCAAGGGTCGACGTGGATATAAAGCTGAATCATTTGTTTCGAAACAAATTTTCAGGCACCTCATTTTTATTTGATGGGTAGCATAAGCACCTACCATTCGAATTCCCAGTTCTCCAAATTTTTCGAAACAAGTGCATGCACTTATTATCACGATGAAAAAACAATATACCTGCTGCATCCCAGTTATCAGTCTGTACTTGCAGAATTCTCTCGTTTGTTGAGCAGGTATATTTTTTTTCAGGTCGAGCAAGTTTCAACTGGGCTATAGACTGACTAGGCTTGGTTTTTTTTAACAGGCCCAACCCATAACGACAACGGGGCATAAAGATCCAGAAGGTATCTCATGGCCTCTGGCCCGCCAGCGTTAGTTATATTTTGTCTTACAACATTCGCAGGCAGTTTTTTTACTGAATCAAACACACAACCCAGTTCTATTTTCCTCTTGAAACGCCATGTCCTACATCCGATTTCTAATCTCTACCTATAGTTTTACTAGTTCATATACACGTATCATTATATTGAAAATACATAAAGTTCCCTTTTCATATTTACATCCTTATTTTTGTTGTTGTTTTCCCTCCCAGCGCTGATTTTTTTACCACTGGTTTTCCCTTAAACCAACTCAATTGTCCCACGTCTTATTTGCTTACAAAAACAAAATGATTTTTTGGCAAATCAATAAGTTCTTAAAAAATGTTTATCATTTCGGGATTACAACAGTTCAGACTCCATCGAAATATGCAAAATAAGGTTGAACTTTTTAAACGTGGTCCTGGGCAGAAAATGGGCTGTAATAAATTACTTAAGAATTAGCAAATGGGCTGCAAATTATAAAAAAATTAGCAAATGGGCTCTATGTTATCTGCCACAGATTTGCAGGCTGACTTGTGGGCCTACTAAGTTCATGCGTACACAAAATTTCTCAAAAAAAGAAACTTAGTCAACAATCGACTCTACCAGCGTCAGACCGTTAGATGTCAATCTAACGGCAATCGTGCTTCTTCAGTCTCTGATCTTCCTGCTCCAGCCACCCAAACCAGCACCGACGGAACTGCTTGCTCCCGCCTCCCGTGGCCGAGTGTGCTGCCGGGCAGGCCTCACGGCCCCACCATACTCGCATCCCTGGTCAGTCTATCCCTCTACTCACCCACACCTCCTGTTATTTTCCGGCGACGGCAGCTGAACCAGTCAACCCTCGTACTCCCCACCGCATGGGCAACCACTGCCGTGTCTTCCCCGGCTCCTTGGCGTACCCTTCGTAGGCCTCGCCATTGTCCACCGCCCTGGTGCTCTCGGCGCGGAGTGGTCAACGTGGTCAATGAACGACATCCATCGGAAGTGGACTGTACGTGGAGAGGCTGACAGCTGGGTCCACGGCCGCACACAAGGAAATGCCTCCTTATTACGCGCAAAATAATGATTCCTCCACCTGACATCTGGGACCCACCGGAAGGGCCTCTGTATTTCAAGGAAAAAAACTTCCCTCCCGCTGACAGCTCGGACCTACCAGCTATATCTTCGCACGCAAGGAAGTGCCTCCTTATTACGCACAAAAAAATGAATACCCCCCTGCGTGGGAGGCTGACTTGTGGGCCTACTAAGTTGACGGGGACGGAGGGCTTTGTCAACTTAGTCAATATGAACGGTTCTAGCTCCAGTGACCATATGATGTCCATCCAACGACCGTAGTGCTTCTTCAACCTCTGGTCTTCTTGCTCCAGCCACCCAAACCAGCGTCGGTCGTGCCGCGTGCTCCTGCCTCCCGTGGCCGGCTGTGATGCCGCGGAGGCCTCACTGCCCCCTACTACTCCCACCGCTGGCCAGGCCATCCGCCTCTACTCACCCACACCCCCTGTTATTCTGCGGCGACGGCAGCCTCACACCGCAGCCGAACCAGTGAACCCTCGTACTCCTCTCCGCGTGGGCTTCCACTGCCGCGTCTTCCCCGGCTCCGTGTCGTCCCCTTCCTAGGCCTCGCCGTCGTCCACCGCCGTGGTGCTCTCGGCGCGGCATGGTCAACGTGGTCAAGGAACAACTTCCATCGGAAGAGTACTGTACGTGGAGAGGCTGACAGCTGGGTCCACGGCCGCAGCAAGGAAGTGCCTCCTTATTACGCGCAAAATAATTATTCCTCCACCTGACAGCAAGGACCCACCGGACGGGCCACCGTATTTCACGAAAAAACATTTCCCCCTGACTGCTGGGACCCACCAGCTACATCTTCGCACGCAAGGAAGTGCCTGACAGTCGGGACCCACTTGGTCGAAGCGTACGTAGCGTTGTAATTCTGGTCGCGAACGTGTACGTACATACTGGTCGATGTAGAGGGACGCACGTGTCGTATTATAGGCGCGCATGTGTCGTAGTAGAGGCGCGCACGTAGCATGTACACGTACGTACAGCGGCCAGGGTGCAAGAAAGTAAATACGACCACGTACGTACATACCGGCAGGGTCTCGAACGCCTACTCGCGCATACGTAGGGCCAGGGCTCGTGTACATAGCTGGGTTGGAATGGAGAAACTGCATCGTCGTCGTGTTCATGGGGAGCCAACCGGCTGGGTCAGAACGGAATGCATCGTCGTGTTCATCGGGAGCCAACCGGCTTGGACGGAACAACCTATGGAAACGAGGCATGGCGTATCGCAGAACGGAGGAAACAACCTTGTGTTCGACCGGCCACGGTCGAAACGGGATCCTGTTCATCGGGAGGGATCTGGCGTACCACAAAACAGAGGAAACGGACTTCTGTTGGACCTCCTACGGTTGAAATGGGGTCCTGTTGACAGGGAGGGGTGTGGCGTACCGGAAAACGGAGGAAACGGACTTGTGTTGGAGCGCTACGGTCGAAACGGGGGTCCTGTTCATCGGGAGGGGTGTGGCGTACCGCAAAATGGGACTCCACAGGATACTGTTCATCTCCACCGTCGACCTCCTCCAGCCTCCACGGGCTACTCTTCATCCACCGTCGACCTCCTCCAGCCTCCACCTGTGACTGTTCATCCAGCCTCCACCGGCTACTGTTCAACCACCCCTCCACGGGCTACTGTTCATCCAGCCCTCCACCGGCTACTGTTCAACCAGCCCTCCACGGGGTCGTACTGTTCAACCAGCCCTCCACGGGGTCGTCATGTTCATCCAGCCCTCCACGGGGTCCTGTTCATCCACCGGCTCGATCGATCGGGCTACTATCCATCCAGCGGCAACGACCTCTACTACCACGGGGTCCTATTCATCCAACCCCCCACCGGGAACTGTTCATCCAAACCCCCCAACAATGCTCACTGTTCATCCAGAGGCAGCATCGATCGGCTTTAGTTAGTAGCACTAGCGAAGGAATCACTCGGGTTCAGTTAACAGCAAGGGATCGATTGATCGCTCGGGTTCAGTAACGTGTAGACTGCAGTGCAATCGCTCGGGTTCAGTTAGAGCCCAACGCCTCGCTCGGGTTCAATTAGAGCCCAACGCCTCGCACACACGCGCGTACATACGAGAGAAACGCGCATCGCTCGGCCCCCGACCACCCACCGTAACTGGGAACTCCCCGATATTTTCCTCGCCCTCGCTTCTACCACGGTTTTTTCCATCATGGACGGCCCAAAGAATGTCATGCAGCTGCGTCTCCGGCCCGCCCAGGACGAAAAGCCCATTTTCTATCATGATTTTTTGTCATCGAAGTAGGACCCCGCCACATCTATGATGATACCGGTTTTTGTCACAATTATTGTCATAGAAGTGTCATATGTATGACAAAAAAAATTCGTTCGGCCCAAAATGTCACGGATGTGTCTTTTTTTGTAGTGGTGCTACGCACATTAGCCAACCCCAACCAGTCGAGCCTCCGCGTTTTGAGTCGAAATATCTGGCGGCCAGAATTCCAGCCCTAGGAAATTCCCCTCATGTCCCCGGTCCATAATGACTACCGATGAACAATGGAGGGATGATTTAGTAACTAGACAACGTTACCTACCGTGCCGAGCACGGTACAATTCCCTCGGTGGCCGCTCCCCAAGGTCACCCGTCAAGTGCATTGCCTAGTACTACTACTACTACACCAGGATGAGTATAGAATTGAGCCCATTTGTTCATGCCTAGTACTTGAGTTAATATATCAGGGACCCCTAAAAAAAGAGTTCATATATCAGGCAATGCACTGGTACGGACGAATTATCCTTTTACTTTGCATATATAACTTGTCTGAAGTCTAACTAAGCAAAATGTTTGACCAAATCTTTTCTTAAGAAATACAACAGGACAGATGTATCACTTGAAAATTTATTGCATGATGCAGGTTATGATATTGTTTCGTATCCTGGATTTTAAATTTCTTAAAATCCAAAAGTGACGAGAAATTCATGAAACTGAACATGGTCACGTGATATGGCACAAATATTCCTTCGTAATTTTTTTCTTCAATTTGAGATAAGCTGCTTATGACAAGTTGCACAAATGAAGAGCCAAGGTATTTTGGAACAAAGACCTGTCACGTTAAGGCGAACGCTTTCACTATTGAAACCGTGGGCGTTTACGTGCCGCCACGAGTCCCGCTTCTCATCGGTAGGTGCCGTCCGAGCAAGCGTGTGAGTCGACGGGAGGCGTGCGAGCAGACCGCTGCGCCGGCTGACAGGGAGGCATGTGAGCAGACCGCTGCGCAGGCTCACTGGGAGGTGAGCCCTTTGACCAGGCTCCGCCACCCACCTTCGTCCCAACTGCTCCCACTTTTAATGTCACCGGCGCCGCAGTTTAAAATCAACCCCGCACTACCCGGTATCGCTACAATCTTCTCTCTTCCTCTCCGATTCTCCTGTCGTCTACCTCCAACCAGTCTGACCTAAACATACGCCATGCCGCATCACGATGGTCTGCCCTTAGTCTTCGAGTTTCCTGAGGAAGACACCCAGCCGGAGTCTCAAGAACATAAGGCGCTTTGGGACGAGCTTGAACCGGCCTTGCGGGAAGACGCCGCGCCTGTCCCCGCTCCCGTTCCGGCTCCCGTCGCCCCGACTACGCCAGCGCCCATCCCCGTGGCATTGATGGGCTGGGAGCCGCACATTGTCGCCGAGCTTGATGCCACGGGATTCCACGAGGTCCCCGCCGACTTTCACACGCCCGTGCACCTGCCAGCACATGCGCCTGCACGTGCACTGACGCGCACGCCCGTGCCGGTGCCCGTGCACCTGCCAGCGCCTGCATCTGCGTGTGCACTGACGTGTGCGCCCGTGGCGGTGCCCGTGCACACGAATGTCTCCGCCGCGCCGTTGGCAGCGCCTGTCCCCATGCGGGTGCCAGTGCCCCCCTCAGCGGCATGGATGGCCGCCGTCGACCGCTTCCTTTCACTAACGCTAGTCGCCTCCTCCCGACAGTTGACTCGCTCCTGGAGACCGAAGTCCAGAACATTGTGGCCTTCCTTGAAGCTAGGGCCAACGTCCAGGAGTACACCAACTGTTGGGGAACGTAGTAATTTCACAAAAATTCCTACGCACACGCAAGATCATGGTGATGCATAGCAACGAGAGGGGAGAGTGTTGTCCACGTACCCTCGTAGACCGACAGCGGAAGCGTTATCACAACGCGGTTGATGTAGTCGTACGTCTTCACGATCCGACCGATCAAGTACCGAACGCACGGCACCTCCGAGTTCTACACACGTTCGGCTTGATGACGTCCCTTGAACTCCGATCCAGCCGAGTGTTGAGGGAGAGTTTCGTCAGCACGACGGCGTGGTGACGATGATGATGTTGCAACGGTATTATCGAGGTGTAATATGGTGGAGGGGGGCACCGCACACGGCTAAGAGATCTCAAGGATCAATTGTTGTGTCCATGGGGTGCTCCCCTGCCTCCGTATATAAAGGAGCAAGGGAGGAGGAGGCCGGCCCTAGGAGGGGGCGCACCAAGTGTGGAGTCCTACTAGGACTCCCTAGTCCTAGTAGGATTCCACCTCCCATATGGAATAGAAAAAGAGGACGGGAAAAAGAGAAGGAAGGAAGGGGGCGCCCCCCTTCCCTAGTCCAATTCGGACTAGACCAAGGGGAGGGGTGCGGCCACCCTTGAGGCCCTTTTTCTTCTTTCCCGTATGGCCCAATAAGGCCCAATACGTATTCCCGTAACTCTCCGGTACTCCAAAAATACCCGAATCACTCGGAACCTTTCCGAAGTCCGAATATAGTCGTCCAATATATCGATTTTTACGTCTCGACCATTTAGAGACTCCTCGTCATATCCCCGATCTCATCCCGGACTCCGAACTACTTTGGTACATCAAAACTCAATAAAACTGTCATCGTAACGTTAAGCGTGCGGACCCTACGGGTTCGAGAACTATGTAGACATGACCGAGACACGTCTCTGGTCGATAACCAATAGCGGGACCTGGATGCCCATATTGGCTCCCACATATTCTACGAAGATCTTTATCGGTCAGACCGCATAACAACATACGTTGTTCCCTTTGTCACCGGTATGTTACTTGCCCGAGATTTGATCGTCGGTATCTCGATACCTAGTTCAATCTCGTTACCGGCAAGTCTCTTTACTCGTTTCGTAACACATCATCCCGCAACTAACTCATTATTCACAATGCTTGCAAGGCTTATAGTGATGTGCATTACCGAGTGGGCCCAGAGATACCTCTCCGACAATTGGAGTGACAAATCCTAATCTCGAAATACGCCAACCCAACAAGTTCCTTTGGAGACACCTGTAGAGTACCTTTATAATCACCCATTTACGTTGTGACGTTTGGTAGCACACAAAGTGTTCCTTCGATAAACGGGAGTTGCATAATCTCATAGTCATAGGAACATGTATAAGTCATGAAGAAAGCAATAGCAACATACTAAATGATCGAGTGCTAAGCTAACGAAATGGGCCAAGTCAATCACGTCATTCTCCTAATGAGGTGATCTCGTTAATAAAATGACAACTTATGTCTATGGCTAGGAAACATAACCATCTTTGATTAACGAGCTAGTCAAGTAGAGGCATACTAGTGACACTCTGTGTGTCTATATATTCACACATGTATTATGTTTCCGGTTAATACAATTCTAGCATGAATAATAAACATTTATCATGATATAAGGAAATAAATAATAACTTTATTATTGCCTCTAGGGCATATTTCCTTCAGTCTCCCACTTGCACTAGCGTCAATAATCTAGTTCACATTGCCATGTGATTTAACATGAATAGTTCACATCACCATGTGATTAACACCCATAGTTCATATCGTCATGTGACCATCACCCAAAGGGTTTACTAGAGTTAGTAATCTAGTTCACATCGCTGTGTGATTAACACCCAAAGAGTACTAAGGTGTGATCATGTTTTGCTTGTGAGATAATTTTAGTCAACGGGTCTGTCATATTCAGATCCGTAAGTATTTTGCAAATTTCTATGTCTACAATGCTCTGCATGGAGCTACTCTAGCTAATTGCTCCCACTTTCAATATGTATCTGGACCGAGACTTAGAGTCATCTAGATTAGTGTCAAAACTTGCATCGACGTAACCTTTTACGACGAGCCTTTTGTCACTTCCATAATCGAGAAACATATCCTTATTCCAGTAAGGATAATTTTGACCGCTGTCCAGTGATCTACTCCTAGATCACTATTGTACTCCCTTGCCAAAATCAGTGTAGGGTATACAATAGATCTGGTACACAACATGGCATACTTTATAGAACCTATGGCCGAGGCATAGGGAATGACTTTCATTCTTTTTCTATCTTCTGCCGTGGTCGGGTTTTGAGTCTTACTCAATTTCACACCTTGTAACACAGGCAAGAACTCTTTCTTTGACTGTTCTATTTTGAACTACTTCAAAATCTTGTTAAGGTATGTACTCATTGAAAACTTTATCAAGCGTCTTGATCTATCTCTATAGACCTTGATGCTCAATATGTAAGCAGCTTCACCGAGGTCTTTCTTTGAAAAACTCCTTTCAAACACTCCTTTATGCTTTGCAGAATAATTCTACATTATTTCCGATCAACAATATGTCATTCACATATACTTATCAAAAATGTTGTAGTGCTCCCACTCACTTTCTTGTAAATACAGGCTTCACCGCAAGTCTGTATAAAACTATATCCTTTGATCAACTTATCAAAGCGTATATTCCAACTCCGAGATGCTTGCACCAGTCCATAGATGGACCGCTGTAGCTTGCATATTTTGTTAGCACCTTTAGGATTGACAAAACCTCCTGGTTGCATCATATACAACTCTTCTTTAATAAATCCATTAAGGAATGCAGTTTTGTTTATCCATTTGCCATATTTCATAAAATGCGGCAATTGCTAACATGATTCAGACAGACTTAAGCATAGATACGAGTGAGAAACTCTCATCGTAGTCAACATCTTGAACTTGTCGAAAACCTTTTTGCGACAATTCTAGCTTTGTAGATAGTGATACTACTATCAGCGTCCGTCTTCCTCTTGACGATCCATTTATTCTCAATTGCTTGCCGATCATCAGGCAAGTCAACCAAAGTCCACACTTTGTTCTCATACATGGATCTCATCTCAGATTTCATGGCCTCAAGCCATTTTGCGGAATCTGGGCTCACCACCGCTTCTTCATAGTTCGTAGGTTTGTCATGGTCTAGTAACATAACCTCCAGAACAGGATTATCGCACCACTCTGGTGCGGATCTTACTCTGGTTGACCTACAAGGTTTAGTAACAACTTGATCTGAAGTTTCATGATCATCATCATTAACTTCCTCACTCATTGGTATAGACGTCACAGGAACCGTTTCTTGTGATGAACTACTTTCCAATAAGGGAGCAGGTACAGTTACCTCATCAAGTTGTACTTTCCTCCCACTCACTTCTTTCGAGAGAAACTCCTTCTCTAGAAAGGATCCATACTAAGCAACGAATGTCTTGCCTTCGGATCTGTGATAGAAGGTGTACCCAACTGTCTCCTTTGGGTATCCTATGAAGACACATTTCTCCGATTTGGGTTTGAGCTTACCAGGATGAAACTTTTTCACATAAGCATCGCAACCCCAAACTTTAAGAAACGACAACTTTGGTTTCTTGCCAAACCACAGTTCATAACGCGTCGTCTCAACAGATTTTGATGGTGACCTATTTAACGTGAATGTAGCTGTCTCTAATGCATAACCTCAAAACGATAGTGGTAGATCGGTAAGAGACATCATATATTGCACCATATCTAATAAAGTACGGTTACGATGTTCGGACACACCATTACACCGTGGTGTTCCAGGTGGCGTGAGTAGTGAAACTATTTCACATTGTTTTAACTGAAGGCCAAACTCGTAACTCAAATACTCTTCTCTACGATCAGATCAGAGAGACTTTATTTTCTTGTCACGATGATTTTCCACTTCACTCTGAAATTCTTTGAACTTTTCAAATGTTTCAGACTTATGTTTCATCAAGTAGATATACCCATATCTGCTCAAAACATCTGTGAAGGTGAGAAAATAACGATATCCGCCACGAGCCTCAATATTCATTGGACCACATACATCTGTATGTATGACTTCCAACAAATCTGTTGCTCTCTCCATAGTTCCGGAGAACGGCGTTTTAGTCATCTTGCCCATGAGGCATGGTTCGCAAGCATCAAGTGATTCATAATCAGTTGATTCCAAAATACCATCAGTATGGAGTCTCTTCATGCGCTTTACACCAATATGACCTAAACGGCAGTGCCACAAATAAGTTGCACTATCATTATTAACTTTGCATCTTTTGGCTTAAATATTATGAATATGTGTATCATTACGATCGAGATCCAACAAACCATTTTCGTTGGTGTGTATGACCATAAAAGGTTTTTATTCATGTAAACAGAACAACAATTGTTCTCTAACTTAAATGAATAACCGTATTGCAATAAACATGATCAAATCATATTCATGCTCAACGCAAACACCAAATAACACTTATTTAGTTTCAACACTAATCCCGAAAGTATAGGGAGTGTGCGATGATGATCATATCAATCTTGGAACTACTTCCAACACACATCGTCACCTCGCCTTTTACTAGTCTCTGTTTATTCTGCAACTCCCGTTTTCGAGTTACTACTCTTTAGCAACTGAACCAGTATCAAATACTGAGGGGTTGCTATAAACACTAGTAAGTACACATCAATAACATGTATATCCAATATACCTTTGTTCACTTTGCCATCCTTCTTATCTACCAAATACTTGGGGCAGTTCCGCCTCCAGTGACCAGTTCCTTTGCAGTAGAAGCACTTAGTCTCAGGCTTAGGTACAGACTTGGGCTTCTTCACTTGAGTAGCAACTTGCTTGCCGTTCTTTTTCAAGTTCCCCTCCTTCCTTTTGCCCTTTTCTAGAAACTAGTGGTCTCGTCAACCATCAACACTTGATTTTTTCTTGATTTCTACCTTCGTCGATCTCAGCATCACGAAGAGCTCGGGAATTACTTTCGTCATCCCTTGCATATTATAGTTCATCACGAAGTTCTACTAACTTGGTGATGGTGACTAGAGAATTCTGTCAATCACTATTTTATCTGGAAGATTAACTCCCACTTGATTCAAGCGATTGTAGTACCCAGACAATCTGAGCACATGCTCACTAGTTGAGCGATTCTCCTCCATCTTTTAGCTATAGAACTTGTTGGAGAATTCATATCTCTCAACTCAGGTATTTGCTTGAAATATTAACTTCAACTCCTGGAACATCTCATATGGTCCATGATGTTCAAAACGTCTTTGAAGTCCCGATTCTAAGCCGTTAAGCATGGTGCACTAAACTATCAAGTAGTCATCATATTGAGCTAGCCAAACATTCATAACGTCTGCATCTGCTCCTGCAATAGGTCTGTACCTAGCGGTGCATCAAGGACATAATTCTTCTGTGCAGCAATGAGGATAATCCTCAGATCACGGATCCAATCCGCATCTTTGCTACTAACATCTTTCAACATAATTTTTCTCTAGGAACATATCAAAAATAAACACAGGGAAGCAACAACGCGAGCTATTGATCTATAACATAATTTGCAAAATACTATCAGGACTAAGTTCATGATAAATTTAAGTTCAATTAATCATATTACTTAAGAACTCCCACTTAGATAGACATCCCTCTAATCCTCTAAGTGATCACGTGATCCATATCAACTAAACCATGTCCGATCATCACGTGAGATGGAGTAGTTTCAACGGTGAACATCAATATGTTGATCATATCTACTATATGATTCACGCTCGACCTTTCGGTCTCCGTGTTCCGAGGCCATATCTGTTATATGCTAGGCTCGTCAAGTTTAACCTGAGTATTCTGCGTGTGCAACTGTTTTGCTCCCGTTGTATTTGAACGTAGAGCCTATCACACCCGATCATCACGTGGTGTCTCAGCACGAAGAACTTTCGCAACGGTGCATACTCAGGGAGAACACTTATACTTTGATAATTTAGTGAAGGATCATCTTATAATGCTACCGTCAAACAAAGCAAGATAAGATGCATAAAGGATTAACATCACATGCAATCAATATAAGTGATATGATATGGCCATCATCATCTTGTGCTTGTGATCTCCATCTCCGAAGCACCGTGCTTGTGATCTCCATCTCCGAAGCACCGTCATGATCACCATCGTCACCGGCGCGACACCTTGATCTCCATCGTAGCATCGTTGTCGTCTCGTCAATCCTATGCTTCTACGACTATCGCTACCGCTTAGTGATAAAGTAAGCATTACATGGCGATTGCATTGCATACAATAAAACGACAACCATATGGCTCCTGCCAGTTGCCGATAACTCGATTACAAAACATGATCATCTCATAGAACAAATTATATCACATCATGTCTTGACCATATCACATCACAACATGCCCTGCAAAAACAAGTTAGACGTCCTCTACTTTGTTGTTGCAAGTTTTACGTGGCTACTACGGGCTTAGCAAGAACCGTTCTTACCTACGCATCAAAACCACAACGATAGTTTGTCAAGTTGGTGCTGTTTTAACCTTCGCAAGGACCGGGCGTAGCCACACTCGGTTCAACTAAAGTGAGAGAGACAGACACCCGCCAGTCACCTTTAAGCAACGAGTGCTCGCAACGGTGAAACCAGTCTCGCGTAAGCGTACGCGTAATCTCGGTCCGGGCCGCTTCATCTCACAATACCGCTGAACCAAAGTATGACATGCTGGTAAGCAGTATGACTTATATCGCCCATAACTCACTTGTGTTCTACTCGTGCATGGCATCAACGCATAAAACCAGGCTCTGATACCACTGTTGGGGAACGTAGTAATTTCAAAAAAAATTCTACGCACACGCAAGATCATGGTGATGCATAGCAAGGAGAGGGGAGAGTGTTGTCCACTTACCCTCGTAGACCGACAGCGGAAGCGTTATCACAACGCGGTTGATGTAGTCGTACGTCTTCACGATCCGACCGATCAAGTACCAAACGCACGGCACCTCCGAGTTCTACACACGTTCAGCTCGATGACGTCCCTCGAACTCCGATCCAGCCGAGTGTTGAGGGAGAGTTTCGTCAGCACGACGGCGTGGTGACGATGATGATGTTCCACCGACGCAGGGCTTCGCCTAAGCTCCGCAACGGTATTATCGAGGTGTAATATGGTGGAGGGGGGCACCGCACACGGCTAAGAGATCTCAAGGATCAATTGTTGTGTCCATGGGGTGCTCCCCTGCCCCCATATATAAAGGAGCAAGGGAGGAGGAGGCCGGCCCTAGGAGGGGGCGCACCAAGTGTGGAGTCCTACTAGGACTCCCTAGTCCTAGTAGGATTCCACCTCCCATATGGAATAGGAAAAGAGGAAGGGAAAAAGAGAAGGAAGGAAGGGGGCGCCCCCCTTCCCTAGTCCAATTCGGACCAGACCAAGGGGAGGGGTGCGGCCACCCTTGAGGCCCTTTTTCTTCTTTCCCGTATGGCCCAATAAGGCCCAATACGTATTCCCGTAACTCTCCGGTACTCCAAAAAATACCCGAATCACTCGGAACCTTTCCGAAGTCCGAATATAGTCGTCCAATATATCGATTTTTACGTCTCGACCATTTCGAGACTCCTCGTCATATCCCCGATCTCATCCGGGACTCCGAACTACTTCGGTACATCAAAACTCGATAAAACTGTCATCGTAACGTTAAGCATGCGGACCCTTCGGGTTCGAGAACTATGTAGACATGACCGAGACACGTCTCCGGTCAATAACCAATAGTGGGGCCTGGATGCCCATATTGGCTCCCACATATTCTACGAAGATCTTTATCGGTCAGACCGCATAACAACATACGTTGTTCCCTTTGTCACCGGTATGTTACTTGCCCGAGATTTGATCGTCGGTATCTCGATACCTAGTTCAATCTCGTTACCGGCAAGTCTCTTTACTCGTTTCGTAACACATCATCCCGCAACTAACTCATTAGTCACAATGCTTGCAAGGCTTATAGTGATGTGCATTACCGAGTGGGCCCAGAGATACCTCTCCGACAATTGGAGTGACAAATCCTAATCTCAAAATACGCCAACCCAACAAGTACCTTTGGAGACACCTGTAGAGTACCTTTATAATCACCCATTTACGTTGTAACGTTTGGTAGCACACAAAGTGTTCCTCCGGTAAACGGGAGTTGCATAATCTCATAGTCATAGGAACATGTATAAGTCATGAAGAAAGCAATAGCAACATACTAAACGATCGAGTGCTAAGCTAACGGAATGGGTCAAGTCAATCACGTCATTCTCCTAATGAGGTGATCTCGTTAATCAAATGACAACTTATGTCTATGGCTAGGAAACATAACCATCTTTGATTAACGAGCTAGTCAAGTAGAGGCATACTAGTGACACTCTGTTTATCTATATATTCACACATGTATTATGTTTCCGGTTAATACAATTCTAGCATGAACAATAAACATTTATCATGATATAAGGAAATAAATAATAACTTTATTATTGCCTCTAGGGCATATTTCCTTCACCAACAACGGTGCAAGACGCCGCTGTCGCTGTCGTCGTCGGTCAGTGGCCCGACGACACACAGAGCACGGCAGAGGAGCCGCTTCCCAGCGCAAGACGCCCCCACTGCCGCCGCGTAATCTAAATTTGCCATAAAAAATGTTCAGATTGCCATGATTAAAATCCGAACGTTTAGCATTTCCATTTATTTTAGATCGATCGTCGTATGAATGTAAAGTCGGAGTCAGACTGAATTAAATCTATGGTTTAATCGATTAAATGTTCTGCTAGAGCCGTATCAAATTAAATATAAAACGTCATCAAGCCAGATGTATTCCTTCTCATCCAACGACCTAGACTGCTTCAATGTCGAGCGCTCAACACGTTTAGCGTGCAGTTAATTTCATGCCAAAATAGTGCTAATCACATAATAACACGCAAATAATATCCTACTTAATATCCGCATGCACTTAATATACTTCGAAATTAACGTGCATTGCCAGTACACATTGACTAGTACTACTAGTACGTGAAACTGGTGCCGTAACTTGTGAACGCGTCCAGATATGGTCAACGGCAACATCGCCCGCGAGTTCTTCGTGTTTGCCCGTGCGTCTAAACGCAGAAGGGGAGGAGAGAGAGAGCACACATGGAACCCACCAGTAAGTGAAGGCGAATAGTACGTGCTAACGAGCTGGTCCCACTAATGTACTAAAAATAATATTACATGTTATCCATTAAATAGGCTGTGGTAATATAAAAACATTATATGAACAAAGGGGGGTACAACAAACATTTCTGTTCTACGTATGTTGCCTATTGATGTGCGGCTTGAAGGCCCTGGTCGCATGTTCGATCCTCGTCCTTTATTTTTTAATTTGTATATGGGTCCAAATTTGTTTATGACAGGTGGGCCCCTCGGTGTGTAGTTTGTGGGTCTAAATTTGTTCCATTCCAATTGGACTATCGGTGTGTAGTTTTGTAGCTTATTTGTAATAATCAGAGTTTTTTGCAATAATACCATGTTGCGACGTTGAAGGCAAGAAAGGACGTGCGAGAGGGCGATGACCGAGCCAGGCGGAAATCAATTGGGGGAGGTGCGAGGGTTGCAATGGTGTTTGAAGTAGTTGTGGGCCGAATGCTACGAAAATATAATCTACCACCGGAATAATGCCTACACAAATTAATCCAAGGTTGGAGTCCCCCTCGCAATGTAAATAGCTCTGGCTTTGCAAGGGATGGAGAGGTAGCTTCAATGTGTGGAAGATATGGCGTGATAAAGCGAGGTCAATCGAGAGACATATATATAGAGAGACAAAGTGAGTGTGGTCCGACATTCATTGAAAAGATATATATGCTCTGGAGAGATATTGTCCGATTGAGCTTTTGGGAAGGGTGAGGGCTGTAAGATAGAGCTTGAGAGATGGTCCCGTCACAGACATGTAGATATATTTTGTGCGTGGGAGGAAGCAAGTTCAATCGATTAGATATATAAAGGGAGAGAGATTGAGCGAGTGTGGGTCGTTGTGCGATCAAAAGAGTGATACGGGTTGGAGAGAGTGACCTAGATAGACAATGTGCGTGAGAGAGTATACAATATGAATATGTCGAATTGGGCTCAAACATGCAGATATATCGTTTGTGTCCGAGAAAGAGCGAGGTCAATCGAGACATACAAAGAGAGACAGAGAGAGGGAGGGAGAGAGAGAGATTGAGCGAGCGTGGCCTGCCATGAGGTCGAAAGAGTGGGGGCGGCTTGGATGGACTGACCTAGATAGACAATCTGCGTGAGAGAGTATAAAGTATGTCGATCGAGGCCCGAACAGGGAGATATATCATTTGTGTGTGAAAGAAAACGAGGTTAATCAAGACTCAGATAAAGAGAGCGAGATTGAGCGAGTGTGGCCCGCCGTGCGGAAGAAAGAGTGAGACAGTCTTGAGGGAGTGACCTAGATAGACAATGTGCGTGCGTGTGCACGAGAGGTAGGGGGCTAGATAGGCAATGCATGTATCTAGCGAGAGAGGGTGGGAGGGAGAGAGAGAGAGAGCTCGGCATGGGGTGCAATGGCGGGTGTGTGAGGTAAATACATTTGGTAACAGAGTGGAAAAAGGGGGTTTTATAGTTGAGAGAGTTAGAGATAGAAACATGGAGAGAAAGAATGAACGTGTGTCAGAAACCGATAGCTTCCTAATGTGGTTAGGAGACGAAGATTGACCGATACAGGAAGTATGTAGGTGTGTGCCGGGGAGGGGCTAAAACCAACATTTGAATGTAGATAGTACTAGACTTAATATCGATGTTTCAATTCGGTGTACATTGTAAGATTTGAACTGAGGACCATGCATATGGGTACTTATTTCGGATTCGTGCCATACTAGGTTTGGAAAAGTTGACATTGACTCGATTGTTGTGCTATTTTTGTAGGTCATATGTTTGAATCCATCCAAAAGTCTTCTCACTACCATGGTGTTCATCATATACATATGTTTTTTTATTAAAAAATTAGCATGGATATAGTGAAATACGAAATCCACGTTAGAATTGGAGATCGCTATGTGACGCACACTCTAATTCAAATAACTAATTATGTGACACACACTCTAATCCACGTTAGCGTGGATACCGTGGATACCGTTTCGTTTTTTTCAAATAACTCCTCATTAATTAATTTATAGTATCTCGTTTGGAATGACTAATTATTTGCAAGGAAAACACGGGCATGGTAATACATACAGATTCGTTTGCAAATGAAAGAAGATTCGTTTGCATTCTCAAATATCCTCTCAAATGTAGGCGCACGAGGCAGACCAGGGTCGTGTCGTGGTGGTCGCGTGTGTCGTACGGATGCTTAGCACCCAGCCACCCACCCCTCCCTCCCTCCTCCTCCCCCCAAAAAAAGGACGACGACAAAATAAGTTCGCGCTTCCACGTTTCGGATTGAAATATCTGGCAGCCCCAATTCCAGCCCTGCAAAATCTCCCTTCTCCACCGTCCCCTTCTGTGCCCAGATTGCTCAAATCCCCAATTCGCCGCCAACCCAAGCAAAGTTCGAATCGCCCCTCGTCTCGTCTCTTTCCCCACCTCTGTGCCCGACGAAAACGACCAAGACGACGGTCGCGCTTCACCACCGCACCGGAGCTACGTCATCTACGCCCTCGTCCACCGCACCGGGTGGTCCACTGACAACGTCGGCCGCCGCATCCGACGTGCCTCACAGACACCGACTTCCACCGCATCAGGTGCGCTTCACCGACGCCGTCTCCCACCTCACCGGGGCTACTTCATCGAGCACATCGTCGCAGCTCCGCCCCCCGAGGCTGTTGGGGCTTCACCAACGGTCTTATCCATCGCATCGTAGTGCTCCGCTGCCACACAAGATCTGCATCCGTGCGCGGCCAGCCAACGCCAGCGCATCACCCTCAACGGCTCTGAAGTGACCCGCACTCTAGCTAGGTGAGCATGCCCAAACGCCGGCCCGAACTAGGTATCCACACATCACTCCCTTGTGCACTGTTTCGACGATGTTTGGATATCCTTTCACTACTCTCTTAGCTTACACGCCTATGCAACTCTGACTTTAACTCTTATTTCTTCTGGAGATATCATCTGAAACAAGAAAAACCATTTTTAGCGAAGCATGACGGCGCTACGGGATCTGGTACACATCCTGCACACCCGTATAACCTTGTAAGTATCTGTCCTCTGGTACAATAGCAAGGTCGATTCCTCGTATTTGATCAACCATTCACCGTGTCAAAAATGCAGAGGGGGATGCAAGGAGCAGAAGGCCTGCACATCCAAGCAAGTGGTAACATGGACTTGTACATGGAACATCCCAAGTGCAAGGAGAGCTGCAGTGAGCCTGTACAACGAGCTAGCGTAAGTCCCTGCATTTCATTTAATTCGTACTCGCATGCGTGTATGATTTTTGTGCAGTGGCGGATCCACGAATTCAAGTTACTAGGGGCGAACATTTAACTTAAAAAATATGAAGGCACTTGCACTCCGGGAATCAACATAACTTGAGAAATGTGAAGCCACATGCACTTTGAAAACCAGCTATTGATCCAAAGTAGTTCAGATTATAAAACACTAAATGATGCAAGCACCAAAAAACACAAAATGCAACATGGTGTACAAGGACTACTAACATGGTCTGTACCTGCTTGAATTATTCGTTCTCTGGCTGGAAATATCGATGTGTAATTGCACCTATAACCAGTGCGCAAATTGCATATCAATATATCTATCCTGCACAAGTATGCCAATAGTTTCAAACAACAGATTAGAAAAGTATTTATGCTACGTTGTCATGATACGGGGACTTTCTGGTAGATGGCCTCGACATTTCCTCAAGCCATGAAAATTTACTATAATTTGCTTGTCATCAATGCCTGCAAATCTCTATGTCTCTCTCAACATAGCAGATCATCATTAGACACTAAATCCTTCAATGGGAGCTTGCAAAATGCTTGCATTAGATCCCTCATTAGACACTATATGTTCATCACCGGGAGCATGTAAAATGTTTGCATCAAATCCTTCATTACCAGTCTATTGATTAGACACTTCAGGCTCAAGAACAACATGAGCTTGTATGTTTGCACCGGAAACTTGATTAGATACATCAGATTCAGTCAGTTCAGTATTGATTGGGGGAGTTATAAAATACGCAGAAATTGGTTTCATTTTCTCATAGATTCCCTACATGCAAGCAGTTTTACAACACCGTCAGCTTTAACTATTGGCCAAAAATTGAACAGTTGAATTAGATATAATCAGGGATGTGATGTACCTGCTCATTGTGCATGCTACTCTTGCAAGCTGCGACTGTCCGTTTGCGCAAGCTCGATGCCATGCCCGTGCTGCCACCGCTGCCTCCCACGCAGGCTACACCCAGGGTTGGATCTTCATCTTCCTGTCCTCCCGTTCGATTGAAGCCCGACGACCGCCTTCCAATGAGGGCGTGAGGAAGTGTTGTGTCGGTCTGTCCAGCGGTGGCTAGGTTAGGAGCGAACCAGACTGGAGGCTGGAGCGAACAAATTGGGATTTTTCCTGTTGTCGATCGATATGGGAGGCGCTCGTTTGGGCGGCGAGCCTGCTATAGGGCCTGCCTTGCACTTACGATATTGGCCCATCCAAATTGAAACATTTTTCTTCATTTTTACACTGCCTGCTTGTGCGTTGGGCCGAACAAAACTAGCCTGGGCCAACCTAGACGACTCAAACTAGGTGCACACTTTCCAGCCACCCGAGGCGGCCGCCCATACCAGCCCCTATGGTGGCGTCGCCCCTTTTTGTGTGTATGATTGGGGTAGTGAAAAATATTCCAGTGGCACTTTTGATTTACCCACAGAATGGTTGAATTGCTTGTTTCTATGAACTGAGTTCACCAATAATGTGAAGGATGACAGTCTTTTCATCCTATTGTTGATTGCCTAGATCTCGATATGCCAAATGTAATCGCATGAAATATACAGTAAAAGCCAGTGTCATGTGTGTGGCTACAACTAGTCTGACTACACGTCCTCATATAACATATCAAGGACTCACCATCTTACCAGATTAACCATTCGACTTACCAATGCAGTGTGGGAAGAAAGAAGTATTGGGACTGCTTATCCAAGCAATTGATGCCATGGACTCCTTCGTAGAACCTACTAAGCAAAAAACAAGTTGTCGTGTGCCTGTACAAAGAGATAGCGTAAGTTCAGTTATCTGCTTCTCGGAATTTTAGTTTGCCACTTATTGCAAAATTGTTCAATTACGTTGCCTGGCTTAATTTAGTTTGCTACTGATTACATAATGCCATAGCCTGTTAATCCTATTATAGACTGCGCCTATCTATGTGTTTGATACTTACTGTTAAGAATTACCTGTTTTCCTGAACTTAAATAGCTACTTAAGCACGTAGATAGCTGGTCATATGTACTTCTAGGGTGAAGCAGAATTCACGTGTAATTTACGTTCTGATACCCTATTTGTATAAATGGTTTGCTGTTGTCATGTAGCACTAGTAATGTTTGCATGTTCATAGATAGACAACTGTCAGGTTTATTTGAGGGACACCGTCTTTTTAACTTCTATATATGTTGGAATCATTTTGCTTACATCAAAGAAATTTACAAATGTTTGTGTTGCTGGTAAATGGTACCGACTTGTTACTTTAATACGTTGCCAAGAACTTATTAGTTTTACTAGTTCATGTGCAATTAAATACGTTGCAAAAACCGGTTAGTTTTACTAGTTTGATGTTAGTTTCTTATGGCTCTTGCAATACTTTATTTATTGATTGCTAACATTCAAGTTTGCAGGATCCAACTGAAACTCCGTTGGCACAACAGGTATGTTTGCAGAAACTTCCTTGTTTACCTGGTTTGCTGCTGTAACTTGTTGATGTAATCATCTTACCAACTTCAAGTTTTCAGGATCGAATTGGAAGTCCAATTGCACAGCAGGTACATTTTCAAAAATATATTTGCGTAACAGGTTTGCTGTTGTAACTTGTTGCTCTAATCAAGATACTGACTACTCAACTTTTCAGGATCCAAGAGAAACTCCAATGCCACAACAGGTTCCTTTTGCAAAACTTGTTTGCTTAACTGCTTTGCTGCTGCAACCGGTTGCTCTAATTACGTTAGTGGCTACTCAACTTTTCAGGATCCAAGAGAAACTCCAATGCCACAACAGGTACCTTTTGCAAAACTTGTTTGTTTAACTGCTTTGCTGCTGCAACAACCGGTTAAAATGGTGTTAATAACTACTTCTCAGCATCCAATTGAAACTCTTAATTCCTTGTCTGTTTAACTGGTTTTCTGTTATCACTCCCAGTTGAGATGTTTTGCTAACTTAGACTTTTCAGAATCCAATCGGAACTTTAATGGCAAAACAGGTTAGCCCAGGATCAAAGAGCGAGGTCCCCATGGACGTTGTATCATCCCACAGCAGTGGCACCGGCCCAATCGTGCATCATGAATTGCCAACTGCTGATGCTCTAGAGGCTAAACTAGTGGTAGAAAGAAATTCTGCTTCTGCACTTAGAGATGAAGTTGACATGTAGAGGAAGCAAACAACACAATCACAAGCAGTACTCAAGACAACCATTAAATATTTGGTGGATTGCAAAACGAAGCAAGCTGAGACTGACCACATTGTTAAGGTCCTGAAGGAAAAAAGGAAATTAAATTCCCACTTGGTAAATCATAGGTGAAATGTTCTTTCCATCGTTGAATAACCTTTGTGTTGTTTGTTCATGTAATCAATCAAATCATTTGTTTTAGAGATCATGTAATAATTGTTTTTTGTTTTTTGGTTTGTAATTTTATTTGAGCACAAGTCTGTATTAATTGATAAGACTCGGAGACATTTCATTTTGATTATTGTGCCAGACCTACAAAAATGCCAATCGGGCTGAATGTGCATTCAGAAATAATAGTAGTATAGATGGACCATAAGTGGCACGCATCGGAAAGGGCCAAGATGTTGTAGTAGCTTCGCTAAAAAAAGGATGCTGTTCTAGCAAAAAAAGTACAGCGGCCTGGCTTATGTATGTTAGTTGATATTATTGATCCATATACTCTATAAGTGTTTATATGTCTATTAGTTATGTACATTCTTGGTTGATTGACTCGGTATTTGAATCTTTATACATCGCTTCTGTACATATCTAAATGGGAGTACACATTATGCTGCATGTGACATTTGAGTTGGACATAAAGTGTTCCAAATATTCGAATTCACCTTAAACTGGATTCTAGCTTCTAAATTTGAGTATCGACATTTGTAAATCATATTCATATACGACGGTGGAATACATCTTTGTCGTGCTTTTGAAGATATATAAAAACACATAGAATGATTTATAAAGATTCGTATAGGAATACAAAATGGGATCGAATTTAGTGGCCAGGGTAAACGTGGATGCTTATTGTCCTAAAATTCGAAAGAAGAGGCAAAATGTCCACTCCCACGTCGGCTGCCCGCAGCCAAGTGTTTGGGAGATGGAAAGTACTGTCTACCCATTACACGGACAATCTATCGGCCCGATTTCCACTGCTTTCAATAGGGGTTGGTTAGTAACTTCAATTAGACGTGACACGGCCGCCTCTGAGCCCATTCCGACATGGTGGGCGCCAAACATGGGCGGCAAAACACATTTGATACAAGCTCTTCTTAAAGACCTCTGTTTCTCCCTCCATTTCCCCATTCGTACACGGTGGGTGGCAAAACAAACTCGACTCGACCGAAATCAATGTAGGCAAATATTTTCAATAGGGGCAGGTTTGTAACTTCACTCAGACGTGACACAACCGCCCTACCTGTCAGCCCCATTCATACACCGTGGGTGCCAACCATGGGCGCCAAAACACCCTCTCCTCGCCCAAAATCGCTCTGGGCAAATATTGGCGAGATGCGAGATTACCGTCCTATCCCCAACCGACGAGACGTCCAAATTTTAAACGGGGGCTAAGTTCGTAACTTTCCCATATTTCAGATAGGCGCGTCCCAAAAACATGGTTCCCCGTACCTCTCCCTCCATTTTCGCATTCATACACCATCAGCGCTAGAACACCATCCCCACACCAGCCTCCTCCGTCCGCCACCCCATTCATCGCCGCCGTCCTCCACCCCATCCATCGCCACCGTCCTCCACCATGCCAGAGCGCCTACCAAGACCGCGCCGTCCACTGCTAGAGATGGATGTTTCTCATCCACGGCGACGGACCAAGAGCCTTGCATCGCGTCCTCTCGCTTCGTCGACGCCGTCGTCCTCTTTGCCGGGGCCGCTCACACGACCTTCTCTTCCACCGCAACGGGACTTATCCCCCGATGCACCCGTCTACCGTCGCAGATCTGCTTCAACGCCACCGACAGCCATCGCACCCCCGATACCTACACGGCGCCGCAAGAGAGGTGGTACTTGATATCTCCTCAACTTTTTGATCTCAACCAGAAAATAGATCGTAACTTGGTTACTCTACTTTCTTTTCAGCTCTTAGAATTTAGTTCTTAGTTCGAAGCTAACAATGGATGCTAAATATCATTTCTCCAGTTTGCAGCTTTAAATCTGCCATGGCACAGTCATAATACTGTTTAATTGATCATGCTTATGGTTTAATTGATCATGTTGGTTCCGTGGTGGTTTCTTTAATAGAAAATCGAGGGGAAAACCTCTTTTGCTCAAAAAAATTGCTAAGCGTTTCCCCCTTTTATCATCACTATACGATCAGAATACGTGCTTCGTGTAATAATAGCACTGATCCACCCATCAAGCTAAACAAGCTTAGTTGTTCAACTATGAATCTGATATTATTAAAACAGAGTCATTTAATTGGTCGGCTAAATGTTCCTAATTTAGTTTCGAAAATGTTCGCCGCTCGAGTGTGTATCTCTATAGGGTGCCCACGGTGGGCCGACCCACCCTGGGATTTTGGGTCGTCCCAGGCCCCGATTCCCCTCTATTCTGTTGCGCGCTTCCGATCACTACTCGCCCCCAGCGGCCTGCCTCGCCGGTGACTTGTCGTCCCCGGACGGCATGACTCTAGGAGGAGACGCCGGACTAGCAGGAGGTCAGGAGCCGCTCACCCTACAACGTCACCGCTGCCCGGGCGCGCCACCGTGCCTACCTTCCCAGTCCGTTCAGGGCTCAGGCGTGCAGCACCCACTAAGCCAATCCGATTTATCCTGAGATACGTCCTCAACACTCAGCACTTCAGCAGCCACTCCTCATCACCCATTTTATAATTGATTCATTACTCATTAGGCAGGACTGTCATTAGGGTTTGTTGTGTGCTGAGTGCTACCTACACTTAATGGTTCAGATGTATTTCAGTAATCTTTAGTACCTATAAAGTTCACAGGGTTTCAAAATTCCGGCCCTAGGAACAGACACTAGTCATTTTGGATTGTTGGTCGTAGTCACATTGACCCAGATTACTACTGCAGGCCAGGTTTATTGACAATTTTACTTGTCTTAATTACTCATTTGATATGATATCCAATTATTCACGTTGATTAGTTGCAAGCAGTAAGTGCTAGACAAACTTATTGATTCAAATTTTGGACGGTCTCTTACTGCAGTTACAATTCTGCATACTTGTCCTAGTGAGCTCACAAGTAAATGATTGATTCACTACATCTATGCTTGCCTTCTCATATTTGTTGTCAATATTCTTTTAGGGTGGACCACCCTGTTTCAAAATACTTGAACCGTAGACATGAGTGAATAGTATTTCTCTGTGTGATCTCTTCCATCATGTGTGGGCAACGAACAATGCATTGTATAGAAAGAAAGTGTCATTTCCATGTTTTACATAGGCTACGATCTTTTACATGGAATACAATCTGCCTACTTGCTTTGTGTCACACTACCTACCCCTGAAGCTAATGAAGGACATATGCCCTAGAGGCAATAATAAAGTTATTATTTATTTCCTTATATCATGATAAATGTTTATTATTCATGCTAGAATTGTATTAACCGGAAACATAATACTTGTGTGAATACATAAACAAACAGACTGTCACTAGTATGCCTCTACTCGACTAGCTCGTTGATAAAAGATGGTTATGTTTCCTAGCCATTGACATGAGTTGTCATTTGATTAACGGGATCACATCATTAGGAGAATGATGTGATTGACTTGACCCATTCTGTTAGCTTAGCACACGATCGTTTAGTATTCTGCTATTGCTTTCTTCATGACTTATACATGTTCCTATGACTATGAGATTATGCAACTACCGTTTACCGGAGGAACAATTTGTGTGCTACCAAACATCACAATGTAACTGGGTGATTATAAAGGTGCTCTACAGGTGTCTCCGAAGGTACTTGTTGGGTTGGCGTATTTCGAGATTAGGATTTGTCACTCCGATTGTCGGAGAGGTATCTCTGGGCCCACTTGGTAATGCACTTCACTATAAGCCTTGCAAGCATTGCAACTAATGAGTTAGTTGCAGGATGATGTATTACGGAACGAGTAAAGAGACTTGCCGGTAACGAGATTGAACTAGGTATTAAGATATCGACGATCGAACCTCGGGCAAGTAACATACCGATGACAAAGGGAACAACGTATGTTGTTATGCGGTTTGACCGATAAAGATCTTTGTAGAATATGTAGGAGCCAATATGAGCATCCAGGTTCCGCTATTGGTTATTGACCGGAGACGTGTCTCGGTCATGTCTACATAGTTCTCGAACGCGTAGGGTCCGCACGCTTAAAGTTCGATGACGGTTATATTACGAGTTTATGTGGTTTGATGTACCGAAGGTTGTTTGGAGTCCCTGATGTGATCGCGGACATGACGAGGAGTCTCGAAATGGTCGAGACATAAATATTGATATATTGGAAGCCTATATTTGGATATCAGAAGTGTTCCGGGTGAAATCGGATTTTACCGGAGTACCGGGGGTTACCGTACCCCCCCGGGGGGTTAATGGGCAAGATGGGCCTTAGTGTAGAAGAGGAGTGGCGGTCAGGGCAGGCCGCGCGCCCCCTCCCCCTCTAGTCCGAATTGGACAAGGAGGGGGGCGGCGCCCCCCTTTCCTTCCTCTTTCTCTCTCCTCCTTCCCCCTTCTCCTACTCTAACTAGGAAAGGAGGGAGTCCTACTCCCGGTGGGAGTAGGGCTCCTCCCTGGCGTGCCTCCTCCTAGCCGGCCGCCTCTTCCCCCTTGATCCTTTATATACGGGGGCAGGGGGCACCTCTAGACACAACAATTGATCTCTTGGATCTCTTAGCCGTGTGCGGTGCCCCCTCCACCATAGTCCACCTCGATAATATCGTAAGCGGTGCTTAGGCGAAGCCCTGCGTCGGTAGAACATCATCGTCGTTACCACGCCGTCGTGCTAACGGAACTCTCCCTCAAAGCTCGGCTGGATTAGAGTTCGAGGGACGTCATCGAGCTGAACGTGTGCTGAACTCGGAGGTGTCGTACGTTCGGTACTTTATCGGTCCGATCGTGAAGACGTACGACTACATCAACCGCGTTGTGCTAACGCTTCCGCTTTTGGTCTACGAGGGTACGTGGACAACACTCTCCCCTCTCATTGCTATGCATCACCATGATCTTGTGTGTGCGGAGGAATTTTTTTGAAATTACTACGTTCCCCAACAGTGGCATCCGAGCCAGGTTTTATGCATAGATGTTATATGCACAAGTAGAACACAAGTGAGTTGTGGGCGATACAAGTCATACTGCTTACCAGCATGTCATACTTTGGTCCGGTGGTATTGTTGGATGAAGCGCCCCGGACCAACATTACGCGTACGCTTACGCGAGACTGGTTCTACCGACGTGCTTTGTAAATAGGTGGCTGGCGGGTGTCAGTTTCTCCAACTTTAGTTGAACTGAGTGTGGCTACGCCCGGTCCTTGAGAAGGTTAAAACATCACTAACTTGAAAAACTATCGTTGTGGTTTTGATGCGTAGGTAAGAACGGTTCTTGCTCAGCCGTAGCAGCCACGTAAAACTTGCAACAACAAAGTAGAGGACGTCTAACTTGTTTTTGCAGCGCATGTTGTGATGTGATATGGTCAAGGCATGATGCTATATTTTATTGTATGAGATGATCATGTTTTGTAACCGAGTTATCGGCAACTGGCAGGAGCCATATGGTTGTCGCTTTATTGTATGCAATGCAATCGCAATGTAATGCTTTACTTTATCACTAAGCGGTAGCGATAGTCGTAGAAGCATAAGTAGGCGAGACGACAACGATGCTATGATGGAGATCAAGGTGTTGCGCCGGTGACGATGGTGATCATGACGGTGCTTCAGAGATGGAGATCACAAGCACAAGATGATGATGGCCATATCATATCACTTATATTGATTGCATGTGATGTTTATGTTTTATGCATCTTATCTTGCTTTGATTGTCGGTAGCATTATAAGATGATCTCTCACTAAATTATCAAGGTATAAGTCTTCTCCCTGAGTACAGTAAAAAAAGACACATCCGTGACATTTTGGGCCGAACGAATTTTTTTCTCTCATACATATGACACTTCTATGACGATAATTGTGACAAAACCCGGTATCATCATAGATGTGGTGGGCTCCTACTTCTATGACAAAAAATCATGACAGAAAATGGGCTTTTCGTCCTGGGCGGGCCAGAGACGCAGCTGCACGACATTCTTTGGGCCGTCCATGACAGAAAAAACCGTGGTAGAAGCGAGGGGGAGGAAAATTTCGGGGAGTTCCCGGTTACGGTGGGAGGTCGGGGGCCGAGCGATGCGCGTTTCTCTCGTACATGTACACGCGTGTGTGCGAGGCGTTGGCTCTAACTGAACCCGAGCGAGACGTTGGGCTCTAACTGAACCCGAGCGATTGCACTGCAGGCTACGCGTTACTGAACCCGAGCGATCGATCGATGGCTGTTAACTGAACCCGATCGAGCGATTCCTTCGCTACTGCTACTAACTGAAGCCGATCGATTGGATGAACAGTG